>NC_040892.2:4312500-4382500 GCF_900634795.4 Betta splendens | reverse complement strand
GAAGTAATTTGCCTCTAGGTATCAGTTCTAATGATGTATATTTATGCATGAAAGTCTCAGTAAAACAACTAGTTGATCATGAAGTTTGAAAGTGACGCCTCTGTGCAGGTACAAATCCATGAATGAACACACTTGTGGGTCTGTAGCCGCCGAAGGAGCGCGTCTCTCCTCAGAGCAGGGAGGGGGACGGCAGTGGGAGGGTTGGGGGGAGGAGGGGGGCTGGGAGGGCACCAGTCTGAGGGTATAAAAGGGAGGGGCGATTTCACAAGTAGCAGCAGACTTCAGAGAGCCGCCGGCTTCACTGGACTTCTTCCTCCTCCGGTGCGACGACCGAGCCGAGAACATGGCCACGGAGCCCAACGACAGCGCCTACGACTACTACGACTACGGGGACGCCCCCAACTCCACCATGTGCGACTACTCGGAGTGGACGCCGTCGTACGCCGTCATCCCCGTGCTCTACATGCTGATCTTCATCCTGGGCCTCTCGGGCAACGGCGTGGTCATCTTCACCGTGTGGAAGGCGCAGGGCAAGCGGCGGGCGGCCGACGTCTACATCTGCAACCTGGCGCTGGCCGACCTCACCTTCGTGGTCACGCTGCCGCTGTGGGCCGTGTACACGGCCATGGGCTACCACTGGCCCTTCGGCGTGGCCCTGTGCAAGATCAGCAGCTACGTGGTGCTGCTCAACATGTACGCCAGCGTCTTCTGCCTCACCTGCATGAGCTTCGACCGCTACCTGGCCATCGTGCACTCGCTGTCCAGCACGCAGCTGCGCACGCGCGGCCACATGAAGAGCTCCCTCGCCGCCATCTGGCTCCTGTCCAGCCTCCTGGCCGCCCCCACGCTCATCTTCCGCACGCTCGTCCGCGACGCCGGCACCAACCGCACGTCCTGCGCCATGGACTTCAGCCTGGTGCTGACGAGCAAGGAGCAGGAGAACCTGTGGATCGCCGGCCTGAGCATCTCGTCCTCGGCGCTGGGCTTCCTGCTGCCCTTCCTGGCCATGATGGTGTGCTACTGCTTCATCGGCTGCACCATCAACCAGCACTTCAACA
Organism: Betta splendens; assembly: GCF_900634795.4. Lineage (NCBI taxonomy): Eukaryota > Metazoa > Chordata > Actinopteri > Anabantiformes > Osphronemidae > Betta > Betta splendens. Next base: position 4,381,442 of record NC_040892.2, on the reverse strand, counting down.
CGCTGCGCAAGGAGGACCAGCGCAAGAAGCGGCTGCTGAAGATCATCACCACGCTGGTGGTGGTGTTCGCCGCCTGCTGGATGCCCTTCCACGTGCTGAAGAGCGCCGACGCCCTGTCCTACCTGGACCTGTTCCCCGCCACCTGCGCCTTCCTGCGCTTCCTGCTGCTCGCCCACCCCTACGCCACCTGCCTGGCCTACGTCAACAGCTGCCTCAACCCCTTCCTCTACGCCTTCTTCGACCTGCGCTTCAGGTCCCAGTGCCTGTGCCTGCTCAACCTGAAGAAGTCGCTGCACGCCAGCCCCGCCGGCTCCCTGTCGTCCCAGAAGACGGAGGCCGCGTCTCTGGCCACCAAGGTGTGACGACCGCCGGGGGCCCCGGAGGCATTCTGGGGACTGTGAACAATGCAGAGCGATGCAGGTGGAGCCAGATCGCGTGGGGTCGGCTTCTGTGGACCACTGTAGGCCTCTGAGTGACGACCGGTGGTCCTGGGAGGACCGCGCTCCATCTGCTGCCTCGCATTCAGTTGCTGGGGACGCACAAGTGAACCGTTAAACCCAGCAAAGGGGACCAAGCGCAAAGCAGACTGTTTAAAAATGTATCTTAAAGGGACATGATCGCATGCTTCTCGTGGTTCTCCTGTGGCTTTGAACTCTGACACCCTGTCCTCCAGCGTATTGCCCATGCTGTTCTTGTTGTAATTGGTAAGCACTTGAGGTGTGACCCGTGTGCACGTGAGCGAGCGAGTGTGTGTGTGTGTGTGTGTGTGTGTGTGTGTGTGTGTGTGTGTGTGTGTGTGTGTGTGTGTGTGTGTGTGTGTGTGTGTGTTGTAAGGGTGTGCCAGTCGATGCGAGGTGTTAGAGTCTGATAAGGGGCTGTAAGGAGAGACGGGGGCAGCGTGTGGGGGGTGGGGGGTCCAGACAGACGGACAGATGGCAGCTGACAAATGTTTGCAGGCTGGCGGAGGGCCCAATTAAAAGGTGACTGCTTCGACAGTCTGCCCGTGTGTGTGTGTGTGTGTGTGTGTGTGTGTGTGTGTGTGTGTGTGTGTGTGTGTGTGTGTGTGTGTGTGTGTGTGTGTCGGAACGTGTCTGTTTCTGACAAATATATGAAAGCATTTCTGAGAATACTTATTTGGAATTCATGTCATCCGTGATTTTTTTTATTAAAAACCAGTGTTCTGAAAACTCCGTTCTCTCTCTGGTGTCACTGTGTTTCTTGCGATCGCTTTTTTAAGTCTTGGCTGGAATGTATTTTCTCCCATCCAGTGAATGTGCTGCTTCCTGTTGGTGCATTGCTGAGGGGAGGCCGTCCACCTCCCATTGTCTTCGCCTGGGCTGCAATCATAGCATGTGTCTGCAGGAAATGCACGCTCTGCTTCTGTTTTTTCTTGTCCTGCATATTTGCTTCTTCTCCTGTAATGATTCATTAAACAACCAGCAAAAACAAACATTTCTAAATTGGATCAGAACATTTGGCTTTGACCCAAAAATGTAGGTCCCACATCAATTACAATGACTTCAGTGTCCTGTTTTGGAATAATCTGCATATTAACACCAGTCCAATACTTTGATGAACTGTAACGTTGTATCAGGCCAATAACACAACAGCCTGCTAAGCTTTAAATTAGCTTCACATTTTGACTATAATGAGCTTTTTACAGGATATAAAGAGCCCCAGCAGGGAGACAGAAGGACTGGACTAATCCCTGGATGCTGATTTGTAGTAGTTGCCTGTTGTTCTGTGTGTAATACCAGTGATGGAGCGTGCCTTAGTCTGATGTAGGTACAGTTACAGTACAGAGTTCTGGGTTTTTTCGCTCGCAACAAAGAAAATCCTCATCTGGGATTTTACTGTCGGACAGGTGAAATCTGAATTGGGCCACGTGAGGAGACACAACTCCAACAGCTGCAGCAACAGTCACTCCGCGTTCTTCATCGCCGCGTCAGCCCCGAACCGTGATTCATGCACTTCGATTGTCTGAGAAGACGGCGACAGCAATGAGCACACAAATGTTTTCATTCCTCTTTAATGACAGAGTGTGAAAATTAACTGTCTCTGCAGTTGCACCTCGGGGAATCCATCGGTAAAAACAGTCGTCACTCTCTCTTCCTGTTTAATAAAAACAACTAACACAGATTTAGAGCATTTCACTTTGATTCATTCACTTATTTCAGTTACCACTGTTGTGGTAGATGTCATGTTTATAATCTAAATGCTTATTACATAAATGTTTCCATCAGCCAGAGGATGGTATGATAATGTAAAAGAGGTAAAAGGTCAATTAAAAGAAATATTTTTTAAAATGAATCTGTGATTCCTGAATAACACAACCTAAAAACCCACATCACACTACCGACTCTGAAACAGTATAACAATAATGTTTGTCTACCCAGTGATGTAAAGACATTGAAACTATAAACAAAGAGTTTCTATAGGCGTGTCCACCTTAATTCCGTCATTTTCATGTCAATGAGTGGGGAAAAACCATCCTTTTGTAGCTGCAGTCACGCCTACCAGCAGCATGCTGCCACCCCACATCCAGCTACCATAAATCAGAACCCAATAAACCAGGTCAGGCAGAAAATAGACAGAGGAAGTGTGCACAAATTTCTCCTCCGTCCAAACAATGGAGGGTGAGCAGCTCAGGCAGCAGACCGGACCTTGGGCCCGCTTCAACCAACGTGTGCTGGGATGAGGCGCTGACCTCTGGAGCGTCTTGGAGGACCCTCCGCTTCCTGCCACCCAGTCCTGCAGCGCTGCTGCCTGCTCTGTCCCAGGAGGACGACGGCCCTCATGGACAGGATAGGAGGTAGCGGGCCAAGCAGGAAAGTCAAAGGGGAGGGTGGGCAAGGTAGAGGTTCCTGATTGGGGATATCCTGTCGCGCAGATCCGTTTTTTTAAAGCAAGAAATGCACATGCCACCTGAGAGACAACTTCATCTTCTGCACTGGTTGAAAGTCCATGTTAGTGTAATTGAAGCCGCGATGGTCATAACAAGCAATTAGCAGCAGACATGCAGCTCAAACACCTGAAGTGAGAAATCCGATGTCTCTGTCTCCTTGACACCCTGTTCTCACCCTTGCTGTCTGCCCTGACATATCAAAGGGGTTCTCACACAAGACGGCCATCATTAGTGGGGACACGTCGTTTCCGAAGCAAAAAAGGACGGAAGTCCCCAAGCTTTGGATAACTCCGGATCTCAGATTATGTGAGTCTAAGCAAGAGTAGATCTTCCTCTTCACGGGGCACAAAGTGTCCCTTCATTCCCTCCTCTATCCTCCCCTTTGTGCATCCTTCCCCCCAATCGGGCCTAAATGGATGCCCTGTCATCTGCAGCAGGGCCGAGCCAGTTCAGAGGCTCAGCTGCGCTGATTCAGGCGTTCCAGGTAGAGAAAGCTGCACAGATGAGCACCAGTGCAAGCGAAAGATGACATAAGATCAACCCCAGAGCGACAGTGTCCGACGGTTCGCATTGATTTAATCGCATGACGAGCTCCAAACTGCAGCGTTAGTGTTACAACACACGTCTGCAACAGATAGCTCCGCTGTTCAGTCTTTTCTCATCGATCAGCTTTTCAACTCAAGCCAGGGATTTATGGAGATCTTGACAGTGAAGCTCTTTTCTGCATATAAGCTTATTCAGCAAAATATTTAGTTGTGTGTCAGTTAATATAACCTTGTCGAAACCTTGTGGAACCAAACAAAAATTCAGATTATAACTAAGATTATAAAATTATATATTAAAATTATATAAATTATAAAATGACATAAAATCGCAACAACAACAACCACTAAACATTAGTTTGCTGCTGTAAATAAAGCTTAGTATTGTTATTAAAATTTCTTTAAAATGTCCAGTTGAACATTCACTAATGTATAGTAATGCATAATGCATAATGTATAGTAATGCTCACAACCTCTTCACATGAAATGTCCCACACATGTGACATGTTGAAAGGCGGCTGAGGCAAAGGAATCCTCAGAGACTAGTGAGAATGAATAGACTGCTCAGTGTTTGCTGCCATTAGCAGAACAAATTTGCTTTGCTGTATTTAAAGTATACGTGATATATAGGCTTTGTTTTGCTACCGAGGCAGGAAAAGAATGCAAGTTACAACACAGGGAATCCTGTTTGGCCACAATCTCCTTAGCCCTGAAAAAACGACACGAGCAACAGGTTTAGTTTGACAAACACAAATACTGGCCTGTTTAGAAACGAATCACTACTGACACCTAGTGACAGTAATACAACCTTTCTTTCCCCGGAACCTTCGTGTCCGAGCAGTTGCTACCACCGGAATTATTAAAGAGAAACACAGTATTAGCCTCTTAGCACGTCAAAAGGCCTCTTTTTTCTAACATTATAAACGGCTATAAACACTTTAATCGGACGTCGCCAGTCCTCCAGTTTTTTTGTTTCAGACCGTATGTTGTCTGACCAACAGAAGCGGGTGTGGAGGTACGTCGAGGGGGGACACGTACTGAAGCTAAAGTCGTATCTGCGGAAGCACCGGGACTTGGACGTTAACTTCTCCCGGGGCAGGAGGCAGAGGAGTCCGCTGCAGCTGGCCTGCGGCCTGGGCGACGACGCCGTGCTCCGGCTGCTGTTGAAACACGGGGCCGACGTTCTCTACAAGGACCGTAAAGGAGACACGGCGCTGCACATAGCAGCCAACAGGAGCCTTAAACACGGCAAAGCAGGTGAGGACGATGGGGACGCGGGCTGGTGCTGAAATGCAGCAGCCACACAGACACTGGCCTTACGTTTGTGTCTTTGTTTAGCGTATGATGACCTGGTTGTGCCTCTGAAGAACAGCTGTCCAGAAGCCTTAAATGCGCCTAACAGTGCCGGGGTGACCCCTCAAGACCTGCTCAACTGGACCAAACATACAGTAATTATCCATAATTAAGCTGTTATATCTGTTGGAATCGTTAGAGCAAAAGGATGAGTAGACTTTATAATAAGCAGATCCTCTTCATAACCTGTACTAGATAGTTATGTATGCAGCCAGTAAGTGACAGGAACAACAGAATATATATATAAAATATATATAAGTGGCAGGGACATCATCAGTATCAGTATGTTAAATAATCTGCCAAATAATAATAAACGTTAACATTTGGTGTAACTTCTAGAAAAGTGTCAGCCAAATCTTTTTGCTTCTGAACAGAATTGTGGCTGTTGTTAGAGTTGGGTTGTGTTTTCACATCATTTAATATCATTTACAGACTGGACAAAGCATGAGTCACGCACGAGAAGCAGACCCTGAGAAGGAGTGGATGGAGAAGCTGTTTGGTGAATGCGAGGATGAATTCTTTGAATCATTTGGAGTATATGATGGTAAATTCTAAACTTGTGTCCTAATGCTGGATTTTATTTGAACTTACTCTGCTTCATACTAATACTGCTGTATTAATTTCACAGCTGATGATTTTCTTCCTGTCGACGACGACGAGGAAGACTTTGGCGATTGGGCCGACCGAATTAGGGAAGAGTATTTTACCAAAAAGAACGCTGAAGCGCAAAGACTGGCTGGACTGTCCTCTGGGGGGAAAAGGAAGAAGACTAAACAAGAAAGAGAGCAAGAAGAGCAAAGTCGGAAGGAGCTCCATGAAAGGCTGCAGAGGGAACATGAAGAGTATCTGGCTCGAGCGGCGCGTAAAGAAGATGAGACTCGACGAGGTAAAAAGAGACGATATGAGGCAAGATGTGCAGCTACTTTTAATGGCGACTCTTCGTCTGGCAGCACAAAGCTAAGCTACAGTGACATCCCCTGGCCAGCTCCAAAGGGTACAGTGCAGGAGATGGTGGACGTGATGCTGCATGGAGTGGACCGAAAAGATGTCAGCGTGTTCCATAAAGTGCTCCGGAAGCAGCAAGTGCTTTGGCATCCTGATAAATTTGCTCAGAGGTGCGAGGCTCGGCTGGAGGAGAAGGACAAACAGAAGATCCTGGACACTGTCAAAGCTTTGTCACAGGAGCTCAACAGGCTGGCACAGGCTCTGAGGACATGAATATAATAGGATGGAGTTTGATTTAATGCACCCTTCTGGAAACAGGTGTATTTAAAAGAAATAAACTGTGATAACTGATGTTCTGTTACACATTTCATTATTACTTTAGTAATGCATTTTAAATCTAATGGTCAACAGGATTAACCAGTAATTTGCCCGCAATTAACCATTAACCAACCATTAACTATGGCAGTGATTAGGTAAATTCACAAAATACATCCAGTTTGAATCAATGTTTGTTAGGTGAACAATGTGTATGAAATTCCTACAATAAATTAGATTTTCATTACTGAGTGTAACATTAGAGTGTTGAACAAATAGAAGTAATATTATTAGTGTGCTTCTCAGTGTCATTGACAGATTTATTAAAAATATGCATTAATAATTTATTTCGAAGATAATGTTTTTATCTCTCGCAAAATTTAACGTGTTACCATAATAACGCCCACAATAAAGGCTTTCACACACAAAGAAAAGCAGATGGTCGGTCCGCTTTCAGTGATGGAACAAAATAGAAGATGCTAGGGTTGCCAGGTTTGTCGAGCAAACCCCCTTTTGGCGAACGCAAGCCTTTCACCAGCATGCTTTAAACCAGACAAAGAACGGGCTCTGCTTGGCCAAATTATATACAAATGTTTCTATTTTATTCCAAAAATGAGTAATATACTTTAAAAAATTGGACGGCGAGATATGTTTAACGTTTTATCAAAATAAAATGTATAAATATGTAATTGTTCTTGTAACGTAAAAGTAATAGCTGTAGTAATGGTTGGATTTTTAATTTTTCATCGATTTGGACAGAATATAGGTCCAGCATCCTTTTTATAATAAAAAAACAGCTGCTCTGGAAATGACGCTTCTACGCTTCTTCTTGCGGATTCCGACATATCTGGCAACCCGGAGACGCAATCTGTGTCAATTGCCGGGCGACGTAGCGCGAATAAAGGCCGTAGCCTATTTGTGGCAGCGCTTTCCTTGTAGCGCGTGCGGCTGCGTCTCTCCGCGTTCGTGCACGCGCTCGCCCGAGCCTTTGCCGTCTCGCCTAGCCTGTTGCTAGCTTCCGTTCGAGCAGCGCCGCGTCTTTTTGCGCCGCGATGGCAGGTGTTCAAGGTGGCGAGCCCACGGGATGACGCCGTTCTCCGTGGTCGCTCGGTGCGAAAGGTGCATCAGGGCGGGTTCGGTCGGTGTCGTCTGGTTCCCGCAGACACCAGGCTGCTGAGCGACAAACCAGCGGCGGTGGTCGCCGAACCCAGTATGAGGACATTGCTTATCCGGAAAATCGTGAATATTATTGAATAGTCATTAATCCTCGAGGGGTGTTAATTGGCTAAAGGGTTAAAAGCCGCTCGGACCCGTTTGATTGCGTGATGGGCCGCTTTTGCTGCGCGTGAACGGCGCGTCGTGCGGGTTCGCTTGGCCGCGGGCGGAGTTCGGGGCAGGTCTGACGGTGCCACGTAAAGATGGTGTTTAGGAGCGAGGAGATGTGCTTGGCGCAATTGTTCCTGCAGTCCGGCTCTGAATATGACTGCATCAGCGAGCTCGGGGAGCTGGGGCTGGTCGAGTTCCGAGACGTAAGTAGAGGCTCATTTTGCTCCACGCTCTGTCCAGTGAAGGTGTTATTAACTGTTTAAAGGGACTTTCATCCCATTTTTAAAATTTCCTGTAAACCTTACACTCTACATAGGTGTAATACAGTATATAATGCAATAAGAGGCTTCCACGTTGTGCAGAGGATGCAGATGAGTGGTTTTATTACAACACAATGACCAATAAATAAAGCAGACTACTTTATAAATGCCACGTTGCTGGTGTGTATGAATCAGTGGCTGACGCAGTCATCCACCTGCGGCCCTCATCTCCGACGCTCCTCTCTGCTTTCAGCTCAACCCGAGTGTCAGCTCATTCCAGCGGCGCTTCGTCAGCGAAATCAAGAGATGTGAGGAGATGGAGCGGATTCTGGGTGAGGGGGGGGGCACCTGGGGCTGGATTACATGCATGCAGCCGGAGAGTGCACCTGCACACTTACATACGAGCACAGTCACAAACTTGGGGCTGAGGTTCAGACTTTGTCACATTTTAGCTTTAATTGCTAGAAGCCGAACAGTCAGCGTTTCTGTTGCAGGATACCTCCTGAGAGAGATCCACAAGGCGAATATAGCCGTTCCAGAGGAGGATGAGAGTCCACTCGCTCCTCCCCCAAGACAAGTCCTGGAGATCATGGCAAGTGTCATTTCAACCAATATTACTGTGAAAGCAACACTTCATAAGCAATGAAATGATCATTTTTGGTGTCATACACTGGTTTAGGATTAATATGACCTCACAGTTATCATTTGCAGCCTCATAAGTAACATAAAGCGTTAAGAATAAAGGCTTTGATCGACTGACGCTGTCGTTTCACTGCCTGTGTTTCGTGCGATGTGCAGGAGCAGCTCCAGAGGCTGGAGATGGAGCTCAGCGAGGTAGCGAGGAACAAGGAGAAGCTCCAGCGGAACCTCCTGGAGCTCACCGAGTACACGCACATGCTGAAGATCACGCGGACCTTCATCCACAGCCGCTCCAGGGTGAGCTGCTTGTTTGTCACACTGTAATATGCGTTTTTCCAGTCCCACTGTTTGCGTCTTGCGCTCTCACGTCACCGGCGTGCTGCGTTTCCCCGGGCGACGGGGAACCGGAGCTGCCTTTTAATTAATGACATGGTCCCAATGCAGCCGTCACTCACGCAGGCCGGCGGGGTAAAAAGACATACAGCCAAGAGAATAGAGAGAATGAACAGCATGTGAGCACTGTGGGATGCAGAACCAGGGATCATTCGCTATCATGTGTCAGAAATGAAACTTTTTTTCATATTCAGCATGAAGCTCTGGGTCCTCAGTATGAAGAATTCCCCACTATGGAGACAGACTCGGTCACGGGATGCACGGGGATGCAGCGCCTCGGAGCCAAGCTGGGGTGAGCCGCCACACAGCCGCGAACGTAGCAACACAACACAGATGGCAAATGTGACCCGGTCTCCTCTGGCCGCAGCTTCGTGTCCGGCCTCATCCAGCGGGTGAAGGTCGAAGCCTTCGAGCGCATGCTGTGGAGAGTCTGCAAAGGCTACACCATCCTCAGCTACGCGGAGGTGGACGAGAACCTGGCCGATCTCGACACGGTGAGTCCGCCTGCGTGAGGCCTAATCCAGCATCCAACGCACTCGTCATTTTGTTCACTGTGGGGATTTGTGTGTGTGTGTGTGTGTGTGTATGTGTGTGATTTCAGGGAGAGATAAGCAAGAGTGTTGTGTTCCTCATCTCTTTCTGGGGAGACCAGATTGGGCAGAAAGTTCAAAAGATTTGTGACTGGTGAGCATCACCTTCATCTCCCACTATGTGATGTCGTCTCCCTTTGGAGCAGTGAACACATCTGTGCCTGATTCCCCCAGTTACCACTGCCATCTGTACCCTCACCCTGAGAATGATGAGGAGCGAGCCGATGTTCTGGACAGCCTGCGGACGCGCATCCAGGACCTCAACAACGTAACGATGACACACATCAGAGTTGGAGCCGTGATTCAGCCGGGTCGTAGGTGGAGTTACGTGTGCTCCTGTTCTCACAGGTGCTCCACCGCACTGAGGACTACCTGAGGCAGGTCCTGCAGAAGGCCTCGGAGTCGGCCTTCGCTTGGGTCGTGCAGGTGAAAAAGATGAAGGCCATCTATCACATCCTCAACCTCTGCAGCTTCGACGTTACCAACAAGTGTCTGATTGCGGAGGTGTGGTGTCCCGTCAGTGACCTGGCCAACCTGCGGGGGGCGCTAGAGGAGGGATCGGTGAGCAGAACCTCCTGTGCGTCTGTCCTGGAAGCGAACCGCAGTGTTCACGCTCTGTGTTTTTTTTTCGTTAGAGGAAAGGTGACGCCACCGTCCCGTCCTTTGTCAATCGCATCCCATGCTCCGACACCCCACCCACCCTGCTACGAACCAACAAGTTCACGTCAGGCTTCCAGAGCATCGTGGAGGCTTATGGGGTTGGGGACTATCGCGAGGTAAGCCCAGGTAAGATCGCAGGCGTCTCTTTAGAACCAACCTTTGGAGAAGCTGCAGAGTGAGCTACCGTTTGCTGAGTCGGCCTCTTTGCAGCCCCTTACACCATCATCACGTTCCCCTTCCTGTTCGCCGTGATGTTCGGCGACCTCGGCCACGGCGCCGTCATGAGCCTCTTTGCCCTGTGGATGGTGCTCACGGAGAAAAGGCAGAAGAAAACGCGTTCCAGCAACGAGGTGGGAGCGGCGACACGACGTGGAGTCAACAGCTGTAAATTAAATGTTTGCACTGGTGATTGTGTTTCTGCGGCTTCCAGATATGGGCCACGTTTTTTAATGGACGATACATCATTCTGATGATGGGGCTTTTCTCCGTCTACACCGGCCTCATTTACAACGACTGCTTCTCTAAGTCGCTGAACATATTCGGCTCTGGCTGGAGCATCAAGGCCATGTTCACAAATCAGCAGTGGACGTGAGTTATCAGAACAAGCAAACACTCAGATGCTGTTTTAATGGATGCTTCTAACTAATATACATCGTTTACATTACAGGAATAAAACTCTCCAAGCGAACGCTCTGCTCACATTGGATCCCAATATCAGCGGCGTTTTTGGCGGCCCGTACCCGTTTGGCATCGACCCCGTGAGTAAATGCACAGTGAGACGAGGAATGGATTCATTTAAAGGGCATTACACTAAAATGCTTTTGGATATGGCATCAGATGTGGAACCTGGCAGTGAACCGGCTGTCCTTCCTCAACTCCTACAAGATGAAGATGTCGGTTGTTATCGGGGTCATCCACATGAGCTTTGGAGTGGTGCTGAGTGTCTTCAATCACCTGTGAGTTGCTGTCGGCGACCTTTGACCTGTTCTTGAGCGTCCGCCGCCTATATTACATATTTCTTTGTCTTTTCAAGGCACTCCCGGCAGAAATGTAACATCTACCTGCTATTTCTGCCCGAGCTGCTCTTCCTCCTCTGTCTCTTTGGGTACTTGGTTTTCATGATTTTCTACAAGTGGCTGGCCTTCGGCGCCAGAGAGTCCAGCGACGCTCCCAGCATCCTCATACACTTCATCAACATGTTCGTCATGCAGGGGAAAGACATCACTCCTCTCTATCCGGGACAGGTAGTGTCTGATCGGACAAAAGTATGATTTGTTTCTCACCGGTAAACAAGCTTGTTGCAGACGTGTCGCGTACGAATTTCAGACTGGGCTGCAGATTTTCCTCGTCGTGGTTGCGATGCTGTCGGTTCCCGTGCTGCTGGTGGGAAAACCTCTTTACTTGTACTGGCTCTTTCGTGGAGGCAAAGGCCTGCGCCGACGCAGAGTAAGCGGGTTTAGTGTGGAGCAAGGTTTTTTGCATACAGCTCATTTGTCAGTAAAAGCATTGCCCCCCCCCCTCCTTCCTTTAGGGTTATGAGAGGGTGAGGCGTGTCAGTGAGGACGACAGCTCCACAGCTCCGCCCTGTGAGGATGACGAAGAGGACGGACTCGATGAAGTCATCGGCAGCCAAGCTCTCCCCAAAGAGGTCAGAGAGTCATCGTGTTGGCTGAATGCAGCGTTTAGCACAATGAAATAAACACAAGTGTTTGCTCACAGCGTGTCCTGTGTGCATTGTTGTGCAGTTTGACTTTGCAGATGTGCTCCTGCACCAGGCCATCCACACCATAGAGTTCTGCCTGGGCTGCATCTCCAACACGGCGTCCTACCTGCGTCTCTGGGCTCTCAGCTTGGCTCATGCCCGTAAGTCCAGCAACAAACAGTAGCTTATCTCTGTTTTCTACTGACATTTTCAGCTTTACAGCTAACCCTAATCAGCATCAGCGACATTTCTTCTCTTTTAGGAGGTTAAATCATTACTTCCCTTTACTTCTAACACATGCTGGCATACAGTATGTAATTATTATATTTTACCTTGAGCAGGAAGCGTTAGTGTTAGCAGTAGCCTGGTTGCTCATAAGATCTCACCCAGCAGTGAGAGCCAGTATACTATGGGTTCTGAAAGCAGTAGCTAGCAGATTATATAACAGCATGAGTCGCAGCACCCCCCCCCCCCTTTCTGCTGCAGCCTGTCCATTGTCCCCTCTCACTATCAGGTGCTTAGTACAGCGAGCAGGGATTATTTCTTTAAAAGCGTCAGTGATTCTGAGTGTTTTGCTGGACTCTTGACTCGTCCCTGTTGGTTCTTAACCTGCTTCCAGAGCTGTCGGAGGTGCTGTGGGCCATGGTGATGCGCCTGGGTCTGAGCATCTCCACCAGAGTGGGCGTCGTGCTCCTGGTCCCCGTGTTCGGCCTCTTCGCCGTGCTCACCGTGTCGATCCTGCTAGTCATGGAAGGCTTATCAGCGTTCCTCCATGCTCTCCGCCTCCACTGGTGAGTGGACGTCATACAATACCCAGCCGTGCTTAGGAATATTTTTACACGATGGACATTGATTTTTCAGTATCAAATGAGAACGAATGAGAAGTAATGGTTTTTATTGTGGTATTAAATTCCATTCCACCCACCTCATCATTCATTACTTATGCGCCTGGTTTCAGGGTGGAGTTTCAGAACAAATTCTACCGTGGGACTGGGGTGAAGTTCGTGCCCTTCGACTTCGCCCTCCTGCCCTCTGTTTTCGAGCAGGACGGCTTGCTTTAAACGTATGAACTCCGCGAGGTCTGGGAGGAGGCAGACCTTATCATCGGGAGCTGGAGGTTGGGAACGAATACGAAATGCACTGTGATAAGGAAACCTTTCGAGACAGCGGATCGAAACTTTCTCTTGTAGCAACGTTTTTCACCGTGACAATTTTTAAAGTTATCGGCTGCGCTGACTGCCTTACTCTACCCCGTAGACCTCTGAATAGGTGGAGGTGGTGATCAGATTTTCTAAGTGAATTATTGCTCAGCATTACTTGTCACACCAGTTGGGTGAGGTTAAATATTAAATTCACATTGTGCTGTGTAAACGGTTTTTGTATTATTTACATGATATTTTACTTGAGCATTTATACAGTGCAATGCTAAACATGAACCATCTTTTAAAGACCATGTAAATGTCCTGACGTAGTGCCATAGAGATTTAATTGTGAGGGCAACACTAGGAAGTCTTTGTTTATTAAAACAGCTCCTGTTTGAGGTGAAGGAAAAGCTGTGGAGGTCAAACATACACCGTGACCCGTTCTGTCAGGCATTTTGTCACATAGCACTTTGCAGAAATGATTGTACAATTAAAGGTTTTCACTGAGTGTGATGATGCCAAATGAAAACAACAAGCCTGTCAGCTGTTTGCTTCTTTTACTTATCATTGCTTATTGAAGGTAACCTCCCCTGTAACTAGCCGTAGGGTAAGACGTAGGATTTTCTTGATGATACTATAGTACTTATTACAGTCATGGTATTTATTTAAGTTATTGTCTGTACAAGAGTCAAATATTTTACCATTCTGATGTGTTGAATAAAGGTTTTGAGAAATGCAAACAAGTCAATCATGAAGGGTTTTCATTGATTTGAGCCCAATGATCATCAGCCAACAGACTCCTTAGACTGAGCAGCTGAATGAGTCTAAAGATACTGTAACACTCCGATGCCAACATGAAATCATACGTTTCTGTCCAGGATCTCCAGAGCCCTTCAACCCTTATGATCCAACCCTTACAAGCCGTTCAGATGATATATGGATGTTTGTGCTAAAGGAATTATCCACATTAGATTTAAAAAATATATTTTTATATGTGGGAGCCAGCTTCAGAAATATTAGGCTGGAAAATATATTAAAAGCAGTAAAATATTAACGTACTGTGACAGTTCTATATTTTTTATGAAGTAAATATTACTTACTGCATCTGTCTGATAAACAGTATTTGGAAATGATAAATGATAAATGTCGATTATTTTATTATATTTATTAAAAAGAAAAGAGAAGAAAAAACAGCAAGTTACAATGTTACGTATGAATAAAGCTGTGGTTGATGTTACCAACAAAAGTCCAAATCCTCCCCAAAACATCAGATCACACAAAATGTCCTAGAAACATCCGCACCAGCAAACAAACGCGCGCGCACACGCACGCAGACCTGCAGCCATATGCTTCAATCCAGCGGTGAGGACGTCATCACGATGATCCTCTCTCTCGTCCACGGGCTGCGGCATCAAACGCAGCCTGCGTGCGGGCTGCGCTGGGTCACCGAGCGCCGTCGCGTCGCGCCGAACCGAAGCATCGGCGTTTAGAGCCGCGTCTCCGGCGGCTCCCGGGGAGGAGCGGCTCCGGCACCGCAGCCTCCCGAGGCGGCGGCGGACCGACGGTTCGCCCCGGCGGCGACTGGTCGCGAAGCGCGGCGCCTCCGTCCGTCCGAAGCAGCGATGAACGAGCTGGTGAAGTGTCTGCCCTCCCCGACCCTCCCCGGCCTCCTGCCGGGACCGGACACGCACCGGGGCTGGCTCTTCAAGTGGACCAACTACCTGAAGGGATACCAGCGGCGCTGGTTCGTGCTCAGCAACGGCCTGCTGTCCTACTACAGGTACCGGCACCGCTGCTCCACATCCGGCATTTATCAGGGGGGGTTGTTGAAAATCAGCTTGCGCATCTTTTCCATGGCTGCGTTATTTTCATTTGGATTTTTTGCGTCACTGGAAACTTTTCTGCGGCCCAGCAGAAGAGGGAGTGTCCTGCGCGGCCGAGATAAAACCTGAGTCATAGCTACAAGATGAGAAATGTCTATTTATAATTCATAAATCCACATTCTGTGACCTCGGGTGTTTTGACCCATTTCAATGATTTTCATCCTAAGCTGACTAGTTAAAGATACAGATGGTACAGTAGCCACGGAGCTGCATTCAGGGACCTCCACACCCTGGAAAGGCCCCGTTCCACCGGCCTGAATAGTTTATGCAGGAAAAGGCTGCACCGAATTATAAAGCAGGTTAATGCTGCGTGTATAAAATATGCATGTCATGCAAGTGATAAACTACAGTAAGATGTTATATCACTGCAGTGCAAGAAGCTCTGATTATATTGGACATAAGGTCAAAGTTCAAATTGTCAAAACCCTCAGAGGGAGCGTAGGCTGCCGACTGTCCGGCTCCGGCTCCTGGTTGTTTCCCAGTCGTCTTAAAATGCTATTTTAACACTAAAGTGCTGTTGAAAGTCCCCAAATGGTGCATGTGTAGGAGACACAGAGCGAGTCTGGTCCCAGAATGCGTCCTGTAATTCAGATTATGCCCCCCCCCCCCAGGACTCAGGCCGAGATGGCGCACACTTGCCGGGGCACCATTCCCTTGGCCACGGCGCACATCGAGGTGGGCGACACCTGCCACCTGGTGTTAACCAGCGGAGGCCGGAGCTACCACCTGAAGGCCACGTCCGAGGGGGAGAGTCAGCGGTGGGTTTCAGCTCTGCAGCAGGCCAAGGCCAACGCCACGCTGCTCATGCATCACTCAGGTGAAACCATGCTTGTGCTACAATAATAATATTCAGCCAACACTAAACTGTATATTAAGCATGTATGTTTATGATAATTCTTTGCTACAGAAACAGAACAATCTGGTAACACATAGAAGAAAGTCTGAGGGAGATTAAGAAACTTAAGATGCAACCTGAATGCATCAAAGTCCCATTTACCAGCTCATTTCTTCTGTAGTGAGAAGTGTTGTTTAAGTAAAGACCACATGAGGGCAGTGTCATTCAAGATGTTCAGATTAAAACAGGTACAGAACAAAATCTGTATCATAATTTAATCATCATAATAAATTATTTTATATAACTCTGTTTAACACTGACTTTCAACATTATATTATATTATATTATATTATATTATATTATATTATATTATATTATATTATATTATATTATATTATATTATATTATATTATATTATATTATATTATATTATATTATATTATATTATATTATATTATATTTTAAGTAGAATGGTATAGAGTGACACATTCAGGTCAGTCTCTTCCTGTAATTTGTTCACAAATGTACCCAAACACACATGCAGCTCCCACCGCCCTCCCACTCCGTCTCTGTCCTCCCTCCCCGTCTCCTCCAGTATGACGACTGAGAGCTGAATGAAATGACCTTCCTCTCGACTCCTCCTCCCGTTCCGTTGGCAGGAGGGGTAGAAAAGAGAGGGAGCAAGAGGGTGTGAGGATTTTCATTCAAAGTATTTCTCAACATACACTCCGTGGACAATAGGGAGATATGGGTGCAGCCAGTTCAGTCAGTGTCACCTTGTAAGTAACACTGTGCCTGCATGCATTTGTATGTAATGGTTGTGGCGGGTGTAGTTGGTGGAGTCTGGTTAAATTAATCTGTGTAAACATCAGTGTAAACATGTTAAACAGGCTTCTTATACAGCAGAGAGGTCTATATATTCTATATATTTAGCTGGACAGTCGTCCTTTCTTCAGTCGCTTTTTTTTACTAGTGAGACTTTTGCGGCTGCTGAATGTAAATCAGTGCCTTGTGATGAAAATATGGAGACACTGACTGATGTGATATGGGATGTATTGATGCTGTTTGTCACTGTATAGATATCGGATATATGTAGTTCTTAACATTTAAGGATCTGAGCCCATTCAGAAGCCGCTTTGTGTCTAGAACTTGTTTACGGTGCTGCAGTTGTGTTAAATTAGCCCTATTGTCGATATGTGCACGTGTAGGCATAGACACAAATCCCTTTGTGTTTTGAGGCGTGTGTTGCAGTTACAGCCCATCATTAAAAGGGCTTTTGTTTATGGGCTTATAGGAATTAATATTGGGCAAATTAATTGGATAACAGCGGATTAGAGCAGCAGTAATTAGGTGGATGTTTCCGGAGATGTGAGGCACCTGTCAGGTGAACGCTGCCACGCGACCATCACTACAAGCTTTCTCTGTGCTAAAATAATTAGCATAACTAATTAATTTGATAATAATTAGTATTACAAATTAAAGCATGTCTTATCATTATTTAATTCAAAAAGCCCTGTTTAGCATGTGAGAGCATCAGCGTGAATCTAATTAAACGTGAGAGCTCAGGTTGTGGCTCTGTGAGCGCTCAGTATAACGCGCTCAGGCTGCGATTGAAGCTCCTCGTACGTCCCCTGATTCTCAATTCCAGCTCTCCGTCCGTACACCGTGTCCATGTCAGGGCTTCCTCCATCACCTGTAGGCGTGTTTGTGATTCAACGATGAGTCACCAACCTGCCTCAGGCTCACCGGTGTCCTGTGTGAGAACCCCAGCAGAACCGGACCGGCGCCAGCGTTTCACCAGCAAACCCCAGCAGCGTAGGACGGAGAGCACGGCCACATTAACGTGCCGGACGGCAGATGGACCCTGCTCTCAAATTCATCACCTACCGTCCTAACACCTTTAACTCCGCAAGTCACGGCAGATCCTTCTCCATTCCCCGCACGCGGGTTATGAAACCGTTACAGATGGCTGAAGGATTTTTCACCCGCTCATTTTTAATCCTCTCCTCCTGAGACTCTGTTGATTCAGTTTGCCCTGATTGTATTTATTTCTTCCCCCCCGCTCTAATAACGTGTGGTAGACGGTCGCGGCGTTCGTGCACTGGCCTAGATTCAGCCTCCGTGCTCGGGAGTTTTCAGATTACACACACAATCTGTTTCTTTTTGCAGGAAAGAAATGTTTTGACCTAGAAAAGTTCCATTACATATCCGACAAATCAGGATTATTCATGATGTTTAGAATATGAGGTATTATGGGGATTTTATGTGACTTTGCTGTGGTGTTTTAAAGTCATGGCTGCAGTAAAACTAGCTTTCAGCTTTTATTTAGTGTCAATAAATGGATAAAATATATTCTGGCTGCTTAAAAAACACAGTAAAGCCAATGCTTGTTTTGTCATCAAGCTCATCTGCATCCTGGTCTAAAAAGCTTAGAGACCGATGGCGTGCTTCACGCCAACAAGGGGTAGACAGCGGAGCCGAGGAGGAAAGGGGTAGTGCGTCATCTTTTTTTCTCCGTCTTCTAAAAATAGCCCCGGCTCCTGATTGCACAGGCCCACGTTTCCAGGGTAACGGTGTTCATTCACAGCTTTCCAGTCCTGTATAGGAAGGGGTGTGGGAGATCAGGGTGTGAAGTGTTATTATCCTCCTCCATCCGTTCCCCACTAACACTCATCTCGGCCCAAATATAGAGCGTTTCAGATTCCATCAGTCTGTTGGATCCGACATGAGCTCCTCATTTACCAGTTAAGCACCATAAACACCAGTTTGTTTGGCTATAATAAGCGTGAATGGCGCCCCAGCGTTCATACATCTGCTGTATGTGAGAGCTGGTGTCTTGTTCTCATCTCATCATTAAGATGACTCAGGAGATGAAGGCCCCGGACCTCAGGAGGAGCGCGCTCACTCACAGGGGGCACTCAAGACCCTGGCCAGCAAGCTAGACGACCTGAGCACCTGTAATGAGCTGATAGGGAAGCACGGCGCCGCCCTCCAGCGCTCCCTCAGCGAACTCGAGGAGCTGCGCGCACCCAGCGACAGCACGGACAGAGTGAAGGCCGTGAACGAGCGCGCCACCCTCTTCCGCATCACCTCCAATGCTATGATCAACGTGAGTATTCGCGCGGCGCCGGCGTGAAACGGACCGGCTGCCGGGTCTAATGAGGGGCCCGCGTCTCTTCTCTTTTTTTTTGTTTTCGCGCCTCAGGCTTGTCGGGATTTTCTGGACATCGCCGAATCTCACAGCCGGAGGTGGCAGAAGACGCTGCAGCATGAGAGAGAACAGCGCCACCACCTGGAGGAGACCATCGAGCAGTTGGCCAAGCAGCACAACAGCTTAGAGCGCGCCTGGAGGGAGAGCCCGGCCTCGTATGCAGGTGAGCGCGGCGGGCGGGAGGCCGGACGGCCCTCTGCTGGACGCGCGCGGTGATGCAGCTTGTCCTGTGGTGGTCCACGCAGGTGTGGAGCGGCCGCAGGAGGGGGACGCGAGCGACGAGAATGACGAGGCCGAGTTTTTCGATGCCATGGAGGAGTCGCCTGCGTTCATTACCGTGACGGCTAGTGGCAACGTGCAGCACAAGTGAGACGCACACAGAGCAGCCTCAAGCTGTGTTTCAGGCCCTCATCTGTATTTAACGTGCTCTCTCGCTCTCTCTCTCTCTCTCTCTCTCTCTCTCTCTCGCTCTCTCTCTCTCTCTCTCTCTCTCGCTCTCTCTCTCTCTCTCTCTCTCTCTCTCTCTCTCTCTCTCTCTCTCTCTCTCTCTCTCTCTCTCTCTCTCTCTCTCTCCCAGGCGCTCAGGCAGTAATCAGAGTATAATGAGCGGGGGAGTTCCCAATGACTGGACTCACAATGAGAATGTGGGTGGCAACACATTATAAGGAACGTAACGTCTGTCCGCTCTTTGTTTCTATTCTTACATGAACCAAAGCCTGATTCTGTTTGTTAGGACACGTCAGGCACAAACCACACGCAGCTGCAAAGAGCGAGACGCACCCGCATTCCCAACAAACCGAATTACTCTCTCAACCTCTGGAGCATCATGAAGAACTGCATTGGAAAAGACTTGTCCAAGATCCCCATGCCCGTAAATCCCCAACACTCTAATTCCACATAAGGCTGATGTGCATTTGACGCATTGAATGATAAATGGAAGATACCCGCTTGCGTTTGCAGGTGAACTTCAACGAGCCGCTGTCGATGCTGCAGCGTCTGACTGAGGATCTGGAGTACAGCGAGCTCCTGGACCGGGCCGCCCGCTGCGACTCTGCCCTGGAACAGATGTGCCTGGTGGCCGCCTTCTCCGTCTCCTCCTACTCCACCACGGTCCACCGCACGGCCAAGCCGTTCAACCCGCTGCAGGGCGAGACGTACGAGCTGGACAGACTGGAGGAGTACGGCTATCGCTCCATCGCTGAGCAGGTGGCGGAGATGAAAACGCGTTGTATTACCAGCTGAATGAGGCGGTTCCGGTACCGCTGCTGACGCCGCCTGGTTCTGATCACCCCCAGGTCAGTCACCACCCGCCAGCCGCTGCCCACC
The DNA here is from genome assembly GCF_900634795.4 of Betta splendens. NCBI lineage: Eukaryota > Metazoa > Chordata > Actinopteri > Anabantiformes > Osphronemidae > Betta > Betta splendens. Next base: position 4,361,415 of record NC_040892.2, on the reverse strand, counting down.
ACGTGATGTCACGGCGAGGATGGACCCTCTGGCAACATATCACCATAGACAGCAAGTTCCGAGGCAAATACATCTCAGTCATGCCGTTAGGTAAGAAACAGGAAGTACTTCATGCAAATACGCAGTAGAAGTATATGTTTAGAGTACACGCTCCAGCCGCTACGTTCTGTGTGTCCACTCCTTCAGGCAACATTCACTTGCAGTTTCACTCCAGTGGAAACCACTACGTGTGGAGCAAAGTCACATCGACGGTGCACAACATTATTGTGGGAAAGCTTTGGATTGACCAGGTGTGTGACTTCATGACAGTGATTCGTACACTTAATGATGAATGCGCGCGTTTACCCTGCATCGTTTTACTCCTGCTTGTTGTTCTCGTCAGTCCGGGGACATCGACATCGTGAACAACACCACCAAGGACACCTGCCGTCTCAAATTCTCCCCCTACAGCTACTTCTCCAGGGATGTGCCGCGTAAAGTGAGTCTGCTGTGCTGCAGAATTACACTGTCAGTAAGTGGCTTCACAGTCTTATGAGTAAACACTGGCTATTATCCATCTAATATAGGTGACAGGAGTGGTAGAGGACAGCGAGGGCACCGCTCACTACATCCTGTCGGGAACTTGGGATGAAAAGATGGAGAGTTCCAAAATAGTGGACAGCAGCCAAGGATGTGGAGGCTCTGAAGGCAAACAAAAGACCGTTTACCAGACGCTCCAGCCCAAAGTGTTGTGGAAAAAATATCCCCTGCCGTATGTTTCTCTGAAAGGAGCTATGAACCTGGTCATGTGCCACGCTCTGCTCTGACTGACCCTTCATTCTTCTCTGTAGAGATAACGCGGAGAACATGTACTGCTTCTCCTCCCTGGCCCTGACTCTGAACGAGCAGGAGGACGGCGTCGCGCCCACCGACAGTCGCCTGCGGCCGGACCAGCGGCTGATGGAGGAGGGCCTGTGGGACGAAGCCAACTCCCAGAAGCAGCGTCTGGAGGATCGACAGAGGCAGGAGAGGAAAAGGAGGGAGGCGCAAGCCAATCAGGCCCTGGAGGAAGGTGAGACCAAGGAAGATGTATTCTATTTATTATATATAGATTACATTCCTATGGTGGTTGTTGTTCTTGCTGCTTGAACGTGAGGGGGGAGGCATCATGATATATTTGACAACTGCATGTCAAATATCTTAACAAAGCTGGATTCTGTGTCATCAGGGCAAGATATGGAGGTTTACCAGCCAGTCTGGTTCGAGAAGAGAGCAGACGATGCGACGGGGGACAGCACCTACATCTACAAGGGCGGCTACTGGGAGGCTAAAGAGAGACAGGACTGGAGCCAGTGCCCCAACATCTTCCAAGGCGAAATGTCCCCTTAAGTGATGGCACGGTGTGATTTAAGGAAACCCTATGAGTTCCGGACCGTGGTTTGTGTGACTGTGGATGTGGAAGTAGCCTCCACCTCCAGAATTAAAAGCACAAAACAAGCTCCCGCTTCCAGTTACGCACTCATCTCTTTCGCTCCACTACAGTATAACCGCGAGTTGTCAGAACGCATGGCTTCAGTTTGTGTGCGCTTCATCGGTTTCTGAGGGACGTTCCCACGAGCAATGAACGTGTTCTCCTTCGAGCTGCGGCGACGTTGTTCCCGTGCTCTGAACGGACTGCATCGAGAACGGCTTTTTAACAGCAGAGCCTCGTTTCCTGACCTGCTGTCTCTGATGTCTGCGGATGTTTACAATTCTGTTTCTTACGGTTGCACAAACTACAGTAGATCTTATCCAGCCAAACGGCCTCTCGAGCAGCTATTGAAAACCAAAGTAGGTGTTAATCACTTTGGATGAACTGACTGAAAACACAATGCTGTTTTACAGGTAACTGCTGTTTCCCATGTTATTTTGGGTACCACCAATTAGTTCACAGTGTTATAAAGTGGGAGTTTGCACTGTTAAATTAAAAGAACACTGAATTGTATTAGAGGAAAATATGATATCATATTAAGTCCTACAAGTTAAGATATTTTTACATTTAGCTGAGCTACTTCAGTGATTCCTTTCCAGTTATGTCTCCCGAGAGTCTTCAAACATGATGAAATTACATCGGTTTAAATCTGCTAAACCTGAGGGGATTTTCTCCAGATAGAGATTATTTAGGTGCTTGAAGGTAATTTTAGCCTTAATTATGTAATAATGTTGTAAATCTCTAACAGCCAGTGAGACTTGGTAGAGATTGTAGCAGTCTAAAAGGCCGAGGGGTTTTACTGTGCGTGTGCATCAGGGTGAATTTTCCACAGAATGTTTCCCAAATTTAGTTATGGCAGATACACCGAAGACACAGCAATAACACAAATACACAGTCACTTGTGTAAAATACTCCCTGAGGTCTGAGACGCGTTCTAACACCACAAATAGAAAGTTTAAATCATGGCTTTCGCATAAGCTGAATTGTGTGTAAAGAAATCTCATTTCATCCAAGAGTAAGAAAGCAATGAAAGAATGATTAGCAAAACATTTGCTAAAGTGGTTGTGTTCAGGCACTCATGTAATGTACATTAACAGTAAATATACATTATATTAATAAACAATAGTAATGTTTGTTTTTTAGTTTTCTGCTGAATGTGTATTATATTAGATCATGCAGATTTACAACCTAGAAGACTTTGGCTTGTATATAGCAAGAAAATATTAGACATAGAATCACTTCATTTATATTCACTATATAGAAAATAGTCTTTCACATTACTTGAATATCTATTCTGGTCACAGCTTAAACTCTTTGTGTATACATAATCCTAACTGGAGGCGAGAATCAATTCCATGATATGTTGGATAAATTAAATCCTGAATATAAAATATAGGATACTACATATAACATATATATGTTGCAAATAAGGTGTTGTTCAAGTAAAGCACAATGAAATGTTTACACACAGATAACAATAAATGCTACGTGAACAAACGTTTCCATGGCAACTTACAGCTATGCATGTTTCTGCACTTCTGTAATGAGAAGCCTTGCTACCCAGCTAACTGTTTGTGGACTACTGGTTACGGAAACACAATGTGTTTGTGAACTCACCTTCTGTGCCCAATGACCTCGAAAATGTGACATTTTTGAGCTCAAATAAAAATATAAAGTTGTCACTGTGCTGTTGATTACTATCAAACCAGTGTGGCTCAACCGGGCTTGGGGGCCGAGATGCAGAAGAGAACACCTCCTAGTGTTGAGCAAAACCAAAAAGATAAAGGGTACATCTATATGGACACTGTAAATAATGAGCGAATGCTGATCTAATGATGAACTAGTGATGATCTAATGATGAACTAGTGATGAACTTGTGATAAACTAGTGAACTAGTTATAAGCTTGTGATGAACTAATGATGAACTAGTGATGATCTTGTGATAAACTAGTGAACAAGTGAAAAGCTAAGGATGAAGTAGTGATGAACTAATAATAAGCCAGCGATGAACTAGTGATGAACCAGTGACGAACTAATGATAAGCTAGTGATGAACTAGTGATGAGCTTGTGATCAAGTAGTGATGAGCTTGTGATGAACTAGTGAACTAGGGATGAACTTGTGATAAACTAGTTATGAACTAGTGACAAGCTAGTGATGAACTAGTGATACGCTTGTGATGATCTAATGATGAACTAGTGACAAACTAATGATAAGCTAGTGATGAACTAGTGATGAGCTTGTGATGATCTAATGATGAACTAGTGACAAACTAATGATAAGCTAGTGATGAACTAGTGATGAGCTTGTGATGAACTAGTGAACTGGTGATAAGCTAGTGATGAACTAGTGATGAGCTTGTGATGAACTAGTGAACTGGTGATAAGCTAATGATGAACTAGTGATGAGCTTGTGATGAGCTAGTGAACTAGGGATGAGCTTGTGATAAACTAGTTATGAACTAGTGATGAACTAATGAGGATCTAACGATGAACTAGTGATTAGCCTGTGATCAACTAGTGAACTAATGATAAGCTAATGATTAACTAGTGATGAACTAGTGATAAGCTAGTGATGAACTAGCGATGAGCTTGTGTTGAACTAGTGAACTAGGGATGAGCTAGTGATAAACTAGTTATGAACTACTGATGAACTAATGATGATCTAATGATGAACTAGTGGTGAGCATGTGATGAACTAGTGAACTAGGGATGAGCTAGTGATAAACTAGTTATGAACTACTGATGAACTAATGATGATCTAATGATGAACTAGTGCTGAGCTAGTGATAAACTAGTTATGAACTACTGATAAGCTAATGATGAACTAGTGATGAGCTTGTGATGATCTAGATATGAACGAGTGATGAACTAATGATGATCTAATGATAAACTAGTGATGAGCTTGTGATGAACTAGTTATGAACTAGTGATGAACTAGTGATGAACTAATGATGGTCTCACGATGAACTAGTGACGAACTAGTGATGTGCCTCCCTCTCCTCACAGCTCCTCACATGAGCGTCGTGTCCCTTTAAACGAACCTTCCAACGACAGCGCGGATCGTTCGCTGCGGTTGAGACCGACTGGCGGAGACCCGGGGATGCTACCGGTGCTGCTACCAAGGCACTCGTCGAAGAAGAGCGAGGTAAACCCGCGATGCTCTTAGTCGAACCACCACAACGTACAGCGGCCGTGGTGCGATGTGCTAATGTTCAATGTACGCTAGCACCCGGGAGTAACGGCTGCTGTCCATCGTTAGCTAACAGGCTAACGACAGCGCTGCACTATCGCGGACGCGGCTAGCCACACGCAGCTAAGGTTAGCGGTCGATCAGCTGTCCCGGTGTCAAGTGACAGCTCGGTCCGTAGCAGAGGTCAGCTAACCCGCCTTCATATATTGTCAGAAAGGGCACCGGGGCGCTCCTGGTACCGACGGGCGCCGCAGCAGCTGGACACGGGCTGCTGTTTACGGTGAGTGAAACCGTGGCCGCCACCTCTACGTGGCTGGTTGTGTTACGGGCACGTTGTGGCTCCACTTTGTTGACAACCCAGTGGCTTGTCACGGTTCCACTCCGCCCCAGCGCAGCGAAATGAATCCCGGGCTCCGCTCGGGTCATGTAGTAAGCTGCTATTTAAAGCAGATGGGAACCCTATAACTAGTGCGCTGTGGCATCATACGCTTCGGTTACAGGCGCGTCCAGTACATCATGTGCCCATTACGTTTATTACTCCGCGGACGGAAACTATCCACGGCGTGGCGTGGGTGTGTGGGCTTCCAGCCCGCCACTCCGCCCCTCCCCCCTCCCCCCGTCCGGCTCCAGCATGTGTTATTCTGCTGAGGGTGACTCTCACCCAGCCCGTCGTGCAAACAGCGCGGACTGAACACGTGTTTTCCTTCCAGACAGGACAATGAGACGAACATGATCAGGGCCGATGGCTTCTCAAAGTGCGAGGCGACGCTGCAACCGAGAGGCGGGAGGCGGCCCCCCGCAGAGATGCTCCACCTGCTGTCGGCCGTCGTCGTCTGGCTGGTGACGGGCACCACCATCTCCAGCCTGAACAAGTGGATATTCGCCGTTTACAACTTCCGGTACCCCCTGCTGCTGTCGGCGCTCCACATGCTCACGGCCATAGTGGTGGACTACGGGCTGATCAGACTGCAGGTGGTTCGCCACAGAGGCGTCGGGGCGCAGGACCTGACCGCCAGTGCGAAGTGCAAGGTGTTCCTGCTGAGTCTGACTTTCTGCGCGAGCATCGCCTTTGGGAACATGGGTTTGAACTATGTGCAGCTGTCCTTTGCACAAATGATCTACACCACGACGCCGCTCTTTACTCTGGCCATCTCCACGCTGATTCTGGGCAAACAGCATCACATCCTCAAATACACGGCCATGATGCCCATCTGCCTGGGAGCCTCCTTCAGCATCATGGGAGAGGTCCAGTTCGACCAGACCGGCTGCTTCTTTGTGTTCGCAGCCACCATGTTAAGGGGTGTGAAGTCCATTCAGCAGAGTGAGTAACACTGTTTCCCCAGACTGTGGTGTTGTTGGCGTTGTTTATTGCGTTGTTAAGTTTCACTCTGGAAACTCTGGTGTTTGGTGTTCCCTCCCCGACAGCGCCGGCGTCTGCGGTCCTGGAACTTCTTAGTGATTAGCTGACTTAAACGCACATCATGCTGGAATTTTGCAGCATAAGTCTGGTTTCCTAGGAAACATAACACAAACATCTGTGTGTGTGTGTGTGTGTGTGTGTGTGTGTGTGTGTGTGTGTGTGTGTGTGTGTGTGTGTGTGTATGTGTGTGTGTGTGTGAGTTCAAATGGGCAAGGTTTAATTATGTTATGGGCAAATACTTTATACCTAGGATTCCCTGAAGAGTCACTGATTGGTTTATCCTAATTAAATAAGTGTCCAAAGACATTCAGTAGAAATCCAATTTCCGACTGGCTTCCCTTTAGGTAAACGTCGTGGGAAACACACCTTCCTGTCATCTGAGCCTCATTTGTATTACCCGGTTTTCATTTGTCTAATGTGCAGTACTTTTATTTTTAATCCTGACTAATACTTGATGTTCTTCCTGATGTCTCAAGTTTCAACACGCTATTTTTGTCCGCGCTCACTTGTTGGGTGTAACAGTCAACTCCGTGTGTTTATTTTCCTCCGACTTTCTCTTTTTAGTGGCACACGGTCAAACTCTTTGTCCTCACTTTATGCTAGTGAGTGTTTACAGTGTGTGAGCAGAGAACACATGAGGGTGTCAAACCCGTTCCAGGCAACACAACAAGCTTTCAACCCCGGAGCTTTGCATAATTCCCAGATATTTCCCTGCTATCAGAAAGCTTCAAAACCTGTTGTGAGCCTGTTCTTATTCTAACCAGACAATGTCCCGTTGGCTCAGGTATCTTGCTTCAGGAGGAGAAGATCAACTCGGTGTTCCTGCTCTACCTGATGTCCATTCCGAGCTTCTGCATCCTGGCCGTGGCAGCGTTGGCCCTAGAGAACTGGGCCCTGCTGGAGTCGCCGCTGCACTACGACCGCCACCTGTGGCTCTTCATCCTGCTCAGCTGCCTGGGTTCGGTCATGTACAACTTGGCCAGCTGCTGCGTGATCACGCTCACCTCTGCGGTCACGCTGCACATCCTCGGCAACCTGAGCGTGGTGGGCAACCTGCTCTTGTCCCAGCTGCTGTTCGGCAGCGAGCTGTCGGCCCTCAGCTGCGCCGGCGCGGTGCTGACGCTGTCCGGCATGCTCATCTATCAGAACTCTGAATTCATCGTCAGCTACTTGGACGCACGCAGGGCCAAAGCTGAAGACTCGGAGCAAGTGGACTGTCACAGAGCGTGTGGGGAGGACCTGGACGAAGCCAGTGCATCTGAAGCGACGTATGAGCAGAGAAGACATGAAAAGCAGGACGACAAAACAGACTAAGCAGGGAGGAGGAAGAGAGTAAAAACATTAAGGCTTGATAGTTCACGACCTCACAGATGATGTTACAGATGCTTTTTTATTTAGTTATTTTTTTAACTCCCTCACTGTGCCAATGTATTTCTCCTCTGGTCACAGGACCTGAAGTCTGCACAGAGGAAAAGCCTTTGTTTTGCAGTGACGGTTAAAGTCTTTCCTTAGTCTGTAACTAACTCATACATAGCCTATAGAGGTATATGCATGCATGAGCGCACTAAACAGTTCAATACCTCATGGGGTATTCACACTGTCACTCCTCCACTGTGAAGCTGTTCTCATTTGCAGAGGGCTCTAATCAATGTTTTGAGCGGCTGTCGTGGGTTTCGTCAGCTTGTGAAACATTGAGGCCTAAGAGAGGATTCCTGCTCCTTCTCTGAAGGGCCCTCGTTTGTGTTAAATACACAGTCATGTTACCTGACATCCACCTGTTCCTGTTTTAACAAGGGACTGGGGTTTTTGGCAGCTTTTATTGTTTGTATGTGTTGTGGATAGCTTGTTAAAGGCGCTGCAGTTGTTGTGGGCTCAAACCTGTGGACGGGGGGACAAAGCCAACGATTCTGTACAAAGAGAGGCCTCCTCTCTACTGAAGCACATTTTTGTTACGAGGCCTGAGCGCCCTGTTTTGTCCTTCCCAATCAACCTCTGAGTGGCTTCCACTGGAGGCCTAGATTTTAAAGTCGGTCTTTTATTTCCATCTGTTACAACACTGACTGCAGTATACCTCAGTAATTAGGTTCACATGATCCCTAAGGAGTGTCACTCCACTTTAGCTGTCTTGTCCCTGAAGAAAAGACAAGTGAAGCAGAAGAAGATTAAAACGTACTTTAATGTTCCGTCTTTTTCGCGCGGCAGCACGGTGGTTCTGTCGGCCAGGTGTCCTTCTGTTGTAGCCCAGAGACATGCAGTTTGGCTGAGTGGGGACTTTAAATTGCCTTCAGGTGTAAATGTGAGTCTGAATCGTTGTCTGTCTCTGTCTGCTGGTGTCTCTCCCAGTGACAGCTGTGATTGGCTCCTGCCGCCCCAAGAGAAACAGCTAATTAACGCATGGAAGTAAATGACAAAAGAACATTTGACACATCCTCTGCTGGACAGTGTTATCTTTTCCCTCAGTGTTAGAAAAGCATTTAATAAGATTTATTTTGTTACAAATATTCCCCTTTTAATATTTATGTCTAAGGAAATATGTATTTTTGAATGATCATAGTAATCACTGGCTTTGTTACACTGTATCTCCTGTGTTTTGCACATGTGCTATTATCACCCGTCTCTCTCTCTCTCCAGAGTGAAGTCAGGTGTACTAGCAGGCGACTGCATGCTGCTCATCGCATCCTAACTGATCTTTGGTATTTGTTAGACGTCTTTCCAAATGTCTGGTATAACAAATGTCTACTGGAGCTGTTTGTTTTACTGGTTCTGTCAGTGGCCACATACAGTTTGAGCTCTCACACTACAACAAAGCCATACATGAGGTTTTTGTCTTACACCCACCTTCTCGTCTGCAAACAGGGTTGAACATTGAAATACTGTACTTGATATGTCATGGATTTTTATTGCGAGGATGACATTTGTAGAGTTACAATAATGCAAAATAAGCTTTCCATAAATCCACAGTTTAAAATGGTGCAAAAATATATCAAAGTTTTGATAAAATGTGTTTGACATTTTCAATGGTTCTGCATTATTGAATACCTCAAACGCTGGGTTGATTTTTGCCCTTGTGTTCATTGATTAATGGCATCAAGCAGCTTTTTAACACCGACAATAAATCTGCAGCATGTGATTTATGAAGATTGAGATATTTTAAAAACACATTTCAACATGTTCTTTTGTTGTGCTAAGACGACAATAACCTCAGCTTATGTTTTTTTTTACTCCGTTAAACCCATGATTTGTTGAGAGTGAGAGTCAAAGTTTCACTGACATGGTTCGAAGTTGCGGCCTTCAAAGCCTGAGGTTCCTGTGTATATAATGGTTTAGATTGTTTCACAGCAGGTTATATGTAAATGGGTATTTTATTATATTTATATATTTTATTGACATTTTTGGCTGGTTGTGATTATTTTGATTTAGGAATGAAACATTAGCCTCATGCCTTATTTAGACATACTTTAGAAAAGGAGCAACTGATTTGTCATGTCATAAAATATTTTTTTTGAATGCCAACAATGGCCAGAGATGCTGTTGAGGAAGAACGCTATGGTGGGTTCATACACATGATTTGCCACAGCTTGAATAAAATAATCTGACTGGTAACCAGTAACTACTCTGAAAAAGTCTCACTTCTTGCTTACATTAAACACTAGTCCAATAGTACATAATATGGTTTGATTTAATACAAACCTCAAACATTTGTATTCTATTTGACTTCCCATAAAGGAAGGAGCATGTTATAAAAACGATGCTCTTATTTAGAAGCAGTTGTTATTGTTCGCCACTAGGTGGAGCAATTTGTTTTATTTCTGACCCATTCAAGACTAAATAGAAACTACTAAAACCAAAAGAAAGTACTTCTTATTGTGTGTGTGTGTGTGTGTGTGTGTGTGTGTGTGTGTGTGTGTGTGTGTGTGTGTGTGTGTGTGTGTGTGTGTGTGTGTGTGTGTGTGTGTGTGTGTGCGTGTGTGCATCTTTTCTGAGACTGCTTTACTGTTGTAATAAACAGAGATCAGGCTTTTGCCTGAATAAGGCAGTGCTCCCCACGTTTTTCACATTTGTTAACCCTTTCATCTCTCAGCAGATTGTGGGTGTGCAGCCTCCTCCAGATATTCATCAACCGTGTGAAACTACCAGTTTAAAGGGCAGCGTCTCTGTGCCCCATGATGTTGCACATGACCCAGGATGTTGATACAGGAGCTGGACTCTGCCAAGCAACATAAAGACCAGGACGGGGACCTGATGTGTCCCTCCTCCTCGTTCTGCCCATCTTGGGTGGTTCATATGAGCAAGTCCGACACTCTGTCTTCAAACATGCATCCCTATGAAGGGCTGTGGTGGGAGGCGTGATGTTTCCACAGGGCTCCAGAGTTTAACGAAAGGTGACCAACACGAGGAAAACTGTTCTACATCCTGACAACGGGTGAGTTACAATAAACCTCATCCAAATTTCTATTTTCACAGTCGAGTTATTTTCAACATCATTTAATTAGGTTTTCCCTCAGCTCACTGTCTCGTCTCAGCACACGTAGTTCTCCGCTCTTATCAGATTCTTTTGTTTATGGTCTTGTTCCACTGCATTTCTATATTTGTACATGTTTGTGCTGCAGTGACTGTGATGCACAAAGACGTTCTTCAATGAGAAAACACATTTAAGCTCCGCTTGTGTCTGTCAGACATAAATTGACTGTTAATACTTTAATTAATGAGCAAACGCGGAGGAGAGCAGATGCTTGGGTGTTTTACATCATTTAACATAAACACTGACAGAAATATTCTTGTTCGTAATTCACTAATTTTATGTAAATGATGCAGCTATGCATGTTTTTGTTGCATTTATTGTATATATTATTTAGTTCAGTGGAAGTTTACCTGCTGCCAAGACTTCACACTGTCTTTTTCCATTTACTCCTCAGACATGGAGTCAAAAACTGACGGTGGGTCAACAGCGCTGGCCATCGAAGAACTGGCTGCTATTGAGGATGAAGAGGTTCTTAACAAGATGGTGAGACAATGATTGACCTCGACTTTATGCAACAGAACCTTAGTTTTGTGTGTTCACTTAAATCCATTCCTTGGTTTCAGCTGGACAAAGCTGTAGATTTCGAAGAAAGGCGACGGATTCGTGCTGCATTAAGGGACCTGCTCAAGAAAAAGAGAGGTCAGGAAATGTGGGTGAAAGGACGCCTCTGCGTTGCCTTCTTTCTAACGTTCTCCAACGTCTGTCGTCAGAGAAACGGGAGCAGGAACGGGGATCGAGGCAGCAGGACATGAGGCAGCAAGGCCTGAGCAAAGGAGGAACCACAGCAGGAGGCGTCAGCACAGGACGAGCCTCTATGAACCAGCAGCCATCAACGCACAGTAAGTCTCATGTCAGATGCATACTTTGTTATTAATGAGTGATACGCACTCAATTTTTGATTCTGTTTTAATACTGACCTGTCAGAACCAGCAGTCCAGGCCTCTTCATCTGCTGCTTTTACCAGGACATCCGGCAAGTGAGTCAATTTGTGTTTGTTAACCATATTATATGGTAAATGTTGCTTCACACGACATGTTTTGATTCATATGGTGCCTCCACAGACACACTGTGTATGAGCATCAGTGTGAACTCACTGGATTGGGTTTACGTCATCAACCCGAAAGAAAATATTAGTCTAGAGCGTTTGCCAAGTTGAGAGATGAGCTAACTTTCTCTACATCTCGTTGTTTATCTTTGTTTTCTCTCTTCGGCAACGCCAGTCCCGCTCCGGCCTCAGCCCAGAAATGTCTTCCTGCTGCAGCACCCAATGCAAAAAATGTTAAACAGATGCTTCTGGACTGGTGCAGGGCCAAAACAGAGCCATATGAGGTAAATGCAGCCGGCCTGTCGTCTGTGAATGGCTTCCCCGCTGAGCTATACATAGCTCTGCTCCTCAGCCCTCGGCCTCCACTGTTTGTGCTTCCTGTATGAAACAGGGGGTAGACATCCAGAACTTCTCCTCCAGTTGGAAGGACGGCATAGCCTTCTGCGCCCTGGTCCACCGCTTCTTCCCCGATGCCTTCGAATACTCCATCCTCAACCCCAACAAGCCCAGGGAAAACTTCCAGCTGGCTTTCGCCACTGCAGAGTGAGATGTCGCCGCAGATGTGTCTTGTCTGGAATCGGCTCAGTGAAATGCAATTAAAAGCAGTTGTGATAACTGTGTGTGTCTCCGGCCATTTCTCACTGACACTGTGTTTCTGTTGCAGGAGACTGGCCGGCTGCCCGCCGCTGCTGGACGCCGATGACTTGGTGCGGATGCAGGAGCCCGACTGGAAGTGTGTGTACACATACATCCAGGAGTTCTACCGCTGCCTGGTGGAGAAGGGCCTGGTCAAAACCAAAAAGCGGCCATGAATAATTAAGCACACATTTGTTACACACATTACACAAGCTGAGAAGCGTAACATTTTGTCAATGAAGGTGATTGTTATGATTATGATTATTTGCACTCTGTACATCATCAAAATAGGTTTAAGACTAAACAAAACAGTCAAGTTGGAAAAAAGATAATTGTTTGATCCAAAATTAGACTTTTTATTTGCAAAAAATTCTCATAATCGTGTAAATTAGAGACGTGGTCCCATGTGGGTGTGTTCCCCCTTCTACGGCTGCAGTGTAAATAGTAATTAATTAAGGGTAGGAGAACTGACTGACTGCTGCAGAATATTCCACTTGTTTGTGACATTGAGAGTTCAGGGACACGGCGGAGCCCAGGGGAACGTGGAAAACAACGGCAGAGAAAGGACAACTGGATAAGATGAAACCTGATAAAAGCGTGAATCAGTTTGTGGCGATGTACAGAACCACGGTTGTGGAAATGGTGTCACTGTCTGAATATCTGCTCCCAGTGGACATCTGGCTGGGTCAGGACATTCCTCTGAGATTACACATCTGCACTAATCCCAGTCAGAGCATCTGGGAACAGATTTTCTGAGGATGCTGTGGAGGACCTGGCTGTGTGACATCACTTCAGCTGTAAACTTACACACAACTTGTAAACTACAAATGCACAATAAATGCAGCAGCTTCTTGTGTTATATATTTAAATTTATATTCAAATTACAGGGTTTCTTTTGCTAATAATATTTACTGATACAGATACTGGCTCATACTATGCACAGAGCTCACGCTGTTGCAAAGCTATCACCGTGAGAACAGATCGGTTGCCAAACCTAAATCCTAATTATTGGCGTGTTAATCAATCCCCCTATCAGTGACGCACTAATGCCAGATTACTGCGTCACTAGTGGGGCAGATGCTCAATTATTTCTAGCCGCCTGCACTTTAGCGGGTGGTGGTTGTTTTGCCGTTCTTGCCCTGCCCACATGTTTCACCCAGAGTGCTCCGGATGGGAGAGAGAGAGAGAGAGAGAGAGAGAGAGAGAGAGAGAGCAGGACGGGCACAGCCGGTGAGCAGGAGGCGCAGCCGGGATGCTGACAGAAAAGCGCACAGCTGCTCCCGTCACCTGCGCTGCGCCATAGGCAGTAACGGCGCACGCACATGCGGTTAAATGTTGCGGTACAAACACCAACATGCATGTGTCGCTGTCCGGACGCACCGAGCGCGCGCTCTTCTTGACTTGACAGCCTGGCGGCGCGGCGCGCGCCGTGACAGGGACGTCCGCTGTCCACGGTGCTGACGGGTCGCGTCCGTTCTGCAGCCGGGCTCGGCTCGGCTCGGTCCGTCGGCCTCTCGAGCGCAATTTTGCACACGCCTGCGTGTGTGTCGCGTTGACCGGCGTGCAGGAGCGGAGGAGGCGGATGCGTTTGCCCCCGGGGGAATTTGCGAGATCACCTTTGTCGTTCACCTTGAAAATAACAAAACGCCTGAAAGGTAAGAGAGGGGTTTTTATCGGGTCACCGACGCTTTGCGTTTGTGTCGATTCTGCTCGTTAATGTGTATTTTCTGCAGCCAGAACAACACGGCGCTGAGTTAATGAGCCGTCGAATAGCGAATAATCTAAAAGGCCACTTGTACAAATAAATAACTGTAAACTGAGAAAGTTGTGTTTTCACTTTCAAAGTACCTGTCTGGTCGTTACACAAACCCGGTTTTGCAGGTCACGACTTTCTAAGTTACAAAGACATCCTTTGCATGTCATGAATACTTAAAAGTGGTGTTTCATTTCTGTGTGGGAGGATCCGACAAAATGGTAGGAGGCTCCTGCGCTCCTCTCGTCCCCGTCCTGTGACCTACACTGTCTGTTGACATTGTCTGTGCCCCATCGTTTGCAGCCGTTTGTCCCGTCTCATCCTCCTTTCGCTTGAACCTGAGTCCCTGCACAAAGCATCACAGCTTATATGTTATTTCACAGCAATCGCTATCAACCGCGTGCTTTGTAAAAGGGTCAGGGGCTAATTAGCATGGCTGAGTAACACACGTCCAAAGCTAGTTCTTCAGCCCAGTTGCCAGCTCATTACTCCATCTCCAGCTGTGGAGCATCAGTACAACGTGATACAGTCACAAGTATCAGTTACAGAGGCCAAATGTGCTGTAAATGACTTTACGAGCTTGTGTTTTCAGGCTCTGTTGTGTTATAGTTATTTAGTTCGACCTGTTGCAGGTTCATGGATCATATGCAGAAGAAACAACTCAGTGCTGATCTCCGTGGGCCCAGAACGCAACCCGGACCCTGTGCAGTGACTGGAGGCGGACCCGCTTTGCCCCCGCAGCTTGAAATCCACGAGCCGCCTCACATCATGACATCCGAGGTGCTGAAAAAGCCGCGGGACCCGAGCCGCGTCCATCCTGCGCCTGCGCCTTCCAGGACGACGACGTCCGGGTCCACTCCAGCGACACTGGCGATCATCGGCCGGCCGAGACCAACCGCCCTCGGAGCCAAACCGGCTCCGAAGCCGCCCAGGACCTCAGCGGACCCCAGCATGGATATCGATTTAAGCCCCGTCTGCATCCCGGGCCCTCAGAGTGCCAACGTCCTGCCACACTCTCCCACAGACACCTCGCTCCCCCGTCTCAGTCCCCAGAGTCCCCGCAGCCCCCTGTGCTACAGCGGCCGGCCTCACCTCAGTCCCCTCGACCCGACCGCGCCCTCCGGCCTCAGCCCTCAGCCTCAGAGGACCGGCTCCACGCAGGTCCAGGCTCAGCCCGAGAGGCCGGGACCGGAGAGCAGCGACTTCAGGTGAGCTGAGTCATAATCTTTATTAGCGGCGGCTTCCTTTTATTTCCGCGGGGCTTTAGAGGCCGTCGCGCGCCGTCGTCCTGCAGTCGGTGGCTGCAAGACAGCTGATGAGTGCGAGCACGAATCACGTATTAAAGCTCCAAATGTCACTTGGAGCTTTATGAGGCCGACACAGCCACTCGGAGGCTGGCCGTCTTCCCAGAGTGAAACTTCTGTTGTTTACACGCTTTATAAACAAAGGGCTGCTTGTAAAAACGCAGCCTGAGCGTGTCAGCGGTTGTGTGGAGAATGTAACAAGTCGCAGGCGTCCGCCCGCCTCCCAGACCCTCACGTGTTTGTCTTTATGCGATTTGATGAGTGCACGTCACATCACAGCACATACATGTGGTGCATGCATAGCCACAATACTTAGTCATCACCGGGTTATAATGAGCTGCCGAACCTTCCTCATACACAGAAGCACTGATGAAAGCTCTTTCCCGGTGGATTATATAATCACACAAGGTCCCCCTTCGTCCTATTGAAGTTAATGCAGCGTTTCCACCGTCTCTGTCCGTCGACAGGGTGCACATCGTCACATGGAACGTGGGATCAGCCGTCCCCCCGGATGACATCACCTCTCTGTTCGGCCCGGGCGTCTCGGACGGGAGCGTCGACGTGGTGATCATCGGGTGAGCGAGCGGTTCCACCGGACCCGGCGGTCGGTGCCAAGGAGACAGCCGCCGGTGCCCACTCAGTCGTCTGTCTTGGTTCTTGTTGTTTGTCCATCACTGTCCTTTTTCTCGCCGCTTTGCCTCCTCCTCCTCCTCCTCCTCCTCCTGGACGCCATTGCTCCGCGTGCCGGTGCCGCCAGACTCCAGGAGGTCAACTCCATGATAAACAAGAGGCTGAAGGACGTGCTGTTCTCGGACCAGTGGAACGACCTGTGCATGGACACGCTCTGTCCCTTCGGATACGTCCTGGTGAGAAGCTGTTGGAAATGTTTCCACGCCTGTCCTTCATCCTGCGTTATTGATACCCCAACCTCCGTGTATTTGATCTGTTTAGGTGGCCTCCCAGCGAATGCAGGGGGTGCTGCTGCTGGTTTTCGCTAAATTCTGCCACCTTCCATTCCTCAGAGGTGTGCAGACACAGAGCACTCGCACAGGACTCGGGGGATGCTGGGTACGTGCTATGCGTTTAACAGCTGCTGAGGTTCATTATGCTGTGAGTGGGGGTGGGCCGGTGTGAGTGGAGTTGGGGGGGGCACCTGCACGAGTGGGTGCACATGTCAGTGTGTGACCTTCAGAGGCGTGCTGGTGTCAGCGTCACCCCTGGATGCTGCTGGTGCAGTCTCCTTCCCTTTGAGGTCAGTGCAGCTGTCTGGCTCTGCTTCTGTGACTCAGGGGCAGATAAAAGCGCCAGGGCCGATGCGTTTGATACCGCGCCCGACTTTTATTCCCGAGATCAAGAGTCCGTTTCTGTCCCCGTGTCCTCTCTTTGCCCTGGCTCCGCTCGCCGTCAGGGGAACAAAGGGGGCGTCAGCGCCAGGATGACGGTGTTCGGGCACCCGGTGTGCTTCCTCAACTGTCACCTGCCGGCTCACATGAGGAACCTGGAGCAGAGGATGGAGGACTTCGAGAGCATCCTGCAGCAGCAGCAGTTCGAGGGCGGCGCCGCCACCGGCGTTTTAGACCACGAGTGGGTGACCGCATCGTCAGATATCAGCCCCGAGGCCTTCAAATGAGGTTCATGCACGCGTCACCTGTCTCTTCCTCAGCGTCGTGTTTTGGTTTGGGGATTTGAACTTCCGCATCGAAGACTACGACATCCACGTGGTGAAGTGTGCCATCGACAGCAACAAGCTGCCTCTGCTGTGGGAGCGGGATCAGGTGAGGCCCGTTCTGAGCGCCCGCCCGCCCGCCCGCCGTCGGGCTGGATGCAAATAATCCTGTCGCCACGGTTTTGTCCTCCCTCTGCAGCTCAACATGGCTAAAAGCACAGCGTCTGTACTGGACGGCTTCATGGAGGGTGCGCTCAGCTTCCCACCCACCTATAAGTTCGACGTGGGCACCCACACGTACGACACCAGGTCAGCTCCGCTCCTTCTCGCTGTGAAAAATAAATGCTGCTGTGCTGTGACGTCCCCCTTCGTGCCTCTGTCAGCGCCAAGAAGAGAAAACCCGCCTGGACCGACCGCATCCTCTGGCGCCTGCGTCGCACCGGCTCCCCGGTTCCTACCCACAATGCAGCGCTGCAGCGTGGGCTCACCTCATGGTTGGGCGGCGCAACCAAAGTGACCCAGTGTTCGTACCAAAGCCACATGAGCTTCACCATCAGCGACCACAAGCCTGTTTCTGCCCTCTTCTCTCTGCATGTAAGACTGTTTACACATGTACAGGCTTTCAGGCCTTGGGTTTCAGTCCAGCCTCCATCACCAGTGTTCTCTGTAGTTCCCGTTCAGGGTGGACATGCCGCTGGTGGAGCTGCAGGCGAACAAGGAGTGGTGTAAAGCCTCTGATGCCACAGTCAGATTCACCGTCGCATCAGCTTATCAGCGCAGCTCCTGGGACTGGGTGGCGATATACAAGGTGCCCGTGTGACAGCGCTGAGATCCTGCTTCAACGTGTGACTCTTTTATACAGTGTGAACGTTTGCTTGGTTTCACAGGTCGGGTTCAGACATTACAAAGATTATCAGGCGTACGTGTGGGCCAAGGGGGAGCATGCGACGCAGGTGCGTTAGAACGGGTTCAGCGCCACATCTGAACTCACTGAACCCACTGATTCTCTCTATTCATATTTACAGGTGACATTTTCAGAGGAAGAATTGCCACGAGAAGACTGTGAATACATCCTGGGCTACTACAGCAATAACATGAACAGCATCGTTGGACTGATGACATCAATTCAGGTGCGACTGGTCGTCTGAGAAAGACAAAAATGACCTCTGACCCTCAACAGCAGGAGTGAGGCTGATCCTCCAACAGAGATGAACCTGCATGTGCACATGGGTTCACACCAATCAGTCACATCATGTCCGTTTGCAGAACAAGCAGCTTAACTAGGCAAACAACAGCCTACGTACAATATTGGGTTAGGAAAATTATGATTAACTGTAGTTCTCTTTATGTCAACATTTACAATGTATACAACTTACACCTACATTCTGTGTATAAACATACCAAATATGTGGCAATGCATGAACATGATGCTTATTCCTTTGCACCAACACCCTTTTAATCACAGTTTCCTTTTTATTGTCTCCTGAACAGATCCGGATACCCGTCCACAGCCCCGCTGCCAATCGTTCCGACAGTTCCGACCTCAGCTCAGAGGACGACAGCACCCTTGTGCTGCTGGCTCCGAACTCCCGCAGCCCAAGCCCGAGCAAACACCACCGCCGCCGCCACCGGCGTAGCCGCAGCCCGGCCGTCCCCGCGCTGTCCTCCAACCCCCTCCCATCGCTGCAGGGCCTCAGCCTCTGTCCGCGCTCCAAAGACGGGCCGGCGCCGAGCCGCTCGCCCTGCTCCGCCGCTAAGAAGGAGCGGCTGGTGTCCCCGGACGCTGCGACGCCGCCGGCCCTCAGCCCCCTCAGCCCCCGCAGCCCCGTGTCGCCGGGGGGTGGGGTGAGCGCGCCGGAGGCCTTGATCGCTGCCATCTTAGGCGAACACAGACCAGCTCAGGGCCTCGCGGGAGTCAAACACATGGGGAAGGCAGGGGAGGCAGACACTGCATAGAAAGAGCCATCAGCAGAAGGAAACAGGGATATCCATGCAGCCCGTGTGATCTGACCCCACACTGTCACTGTGCTCTTAGCTGCAGCACCTCTACTGACTCTACTTACTGTAGTTTGCAAACATTCCACATCTTTCTTGGATCTGTCTCTCATCCACTGTGTGTTTGTGGGTCTCTAGACTCCCGTTGACAAGTGCTTTTATAGACTCATAAGCTATATCGTGCGTAAACAAACATATTGAATGTGAAACCAAAGTGATGGATGTAACCGGTTATTACTCATAGAAGTGGATCCATGTAAACAGGCTTGTATCACAATAAGGATACTGAACCATTGTTAGTGAGCGTGTGTGTTCGAGCTTGTGGGTTAAAACGTGCTTTAATTACCAACAGATGATGGTTTAGATTAACTCTATAGTTCTTGGTCTGTATTCATCTGCTATATCAAACACTAGCGATAAAGCATTTTACCACCACAATCGATCTGAATTTTACATGTGACTTAAACAGCAATGCGACATCAGTTTAGCGGCTTTGTGGATACAGCCCCTGCTCTATAGAGTGAATGTGTCTGAATTACTGTCTGGGTGTGCAAATAAAAAGAACACAATTAAAGTGGGGAAAATATATATTTATTAGTCAAATACAAATTGAAAGTGAAACGCTTTGACAGCAGTGACGTGTGACTCCGCATTGGAATGATTTAATATCAAAGCCCAAAGGGAACACATTAGTGCGAAAGAATATAACAAGAACAAAACAAAGACAACTGATAATAATAATTATATACAACAACTCGTGACTTTTGCATGACGCGTCCGTGAGGCCTGGTCGCAGCCTGCGGGAGGAAGCAGACGCGCGTGCCCGGCGGCCTACACGCCCATCAGCACCACATGGTCAGAGCCCAACAACAACATTGGCTGCCGTCAAACGACTTGAGGCGCCGGAGAAGTTGCTCGATCAAATAAAGCAGAGCGGCCCGGGCGTCTTTTCCGTTTCCCCCCGACCACCCGGAACCCGACCCGCGTGTCCATTTGGTGTATGTGAGGTCTGCGAAGCGCACTGAACCGCTAGACAGGTGTGGGTAGCTGGACGGCTAGCTTGTTGGCTAACGGTGTGATTGTTGAGTAAGATGAACGGCCATCTCAACGGTTTCTATAACGACTCGTTCATTGACGAGGACTGCTTCCTCTTCACCTCTGAATCAGTCGGGGAAGGGCACCCAGGTACGTCCTGATAACACTAGTACTTCGTTTCTCCAATAATTAGCCTGATAGCACTATGCTAGGCGCTAAAGCGTGGCGTTAATTGTTAAGTCTGTTCATGCTTTACCTCTGATACGCACAAACGCGGCTAAATGTGGTGATTGTATTATTGTACATAATACAAATTCAGTTAAATTGGCGTTTTCGGGCGAATAACTGAGCAACAACTAGAGGAGTTGAGATTGTAGAGTTGAAGCAGTGTCCCGGCTTCATGCTAACAACACTGCGGCTAGCTGCTTAAGCTAACACCATATCAGCTGGTTAGGAAGCTCCACGAGGATTTCCGAAGTGAATCAACAGGAAAAATACGACGTTTGTTGTGTAAAGATACTGTAAGTGGGGCCGGTAGCAACAATAAACACATCTGACCCAACTGGTGCGTTTCGCCTTTACCAGCCATCGTATGGCGTTGCGTCATATCTGTATCACCTAGCTTGAGTTGACATGTGCTCGCTAACAGCAGGTTATTAATAGTGGGCCGGTGTGAAATACACAAGGATAGAAGGACGTGTGCAGTAAAGTAACGTTAAAAGGTTAGTTGAACGCCAGTGTCCTGGAGTGTGATGGTAGGTGGGTCAAACCGGAATTTGTTAATGTGGCTTTTTATTAAGTGACTCAAACTTGGACCTTTTGTGCAAACTGTGTATTTCCCACTCGCTGTTTTAAGTGCAACGTGTTGTGAGCTGATGCAATCGGACAGGAATCCTGCAGTACTAGTAAATCTTTCTGTGGCACAGGTCGGAGTGTTGGTCACGTGATGCTGTTTCTGATAAGCGTTCATTCAGGTTCATGCTTATTATGGAGGTTGTACTTTGTGGTTTTACTCCTTTTTACTCCTCATTGATGACAGACAGAATATGTTAGAACCTCTCAGCCTCCACACACCACCCAATCGATTTAGCCTTAAAATACTAAAATGATATTTTACCTTTTTATAATATCTACTCAACATCAGTAATGGGTTTTTCAAAGTCCAGATGTGCCGATGAGGTTTCATTCAGGAAGTTGGTAGCTGTAAATAAATTAATAAGTTAATGATTAGCAGCAGGCAGAGAGGCACCATTTGTGAATCCTTTCTGCACCCGTCATCTTTACAACCTTAGCCATTTTGTTTCCGGTCCCCTCCTCTGTTTGTCCACACACTGCACGTTTCAGGAGGTGGATTTTTGTCTGGTTGGCTTTATACTGGGGCAAAGGGACAGCTGTACAGATTGCCATAATAAGCTTAGAAGTGCTTCTAAATATAGAAGGTGCAGGAACTTATGCCCAACTGTGCGTGTAAAGCAGTGACATTCACACAGTTTCTAATCTGTGGGACGGTGAAGCATCTACTATCTATCTATTAATGATGGGTAAACACAATTCAGCCTTTCTTTGGAGGCCAGACCAGGGTAGTAACCATGAGCATTTGAAGGACCTAATCAATTCTGAACTCCACATTAACCTTTTCCTGCACAAGTCTTGCATGTTTCAAACCAACGGCAAATGTCTTTTGGGTGACGTGTAATAAGCATACTAATAATGAATGAATGAATGAATGAATGAATGAATGAATAATATTAAATAATCTGCCTTTACTCGTGTTGTTGCACAGATAAAATCTGTGACCAGATCAGCGATGCCGTGTTGGATGCACACCTCAGCCAAGACCCCGATGCCAAAGTTGCATGTGGTAAGTTCCCCCTTTGCCTCATATCCTGAGCATTCATTTTTGAAATATTCATGTTGATGCCGAGTCATCTCCCCCTCATAAACATGTAATTTGTTGAGTCAGAAAGGGTTTTCTAACCAATCTCATAATTTCTTAATTTATTTTGCAATGTAGTCAGATTTTTTTCCTGCTTGGCAGTAAAAGCTAAAGATCTCCCATCTACATTCAGGACTAAATCATTTGCTTCAGGTTAAAAAAAATGACTAAAATGTTGACCTGGATAAACATAAGCTGTTTAACTCTATCCTCATGTGTTTGCTCGTGCGCTTACCTTGGGCTATAACTGTTGGTGTGTGTGCTGGTTTGTCGATTGTTAAACACTAGTGAGTTATTTTGTCTTGGTGGGCAGGACGTTGTGTAACTGATGGTTTGCAGCGTGTTTTTTTTTAAAAGCTAAGAATTTGAACTATATTGTTGATAAAATGCAGGTAGATGCGGTCATTTCCAAGCTCCTGCACCCAGGTCTCCAACTGTTAACACATCTGTAACTTGTAAATAATAATAGATGTTGTGTTATTGTAACCTCAGAGACGGTTGCCAAGACGGGGATGATCCTGCTGGCCGGCGAAATCACCTCCAGGGCCACTGTTGACTACCAGAAGATTGTCCGAGAGACAATCAATCACATTGGCTACGATGACTCATCCAAAGGTAATGAACTGGTTTTTAGAAATTAATGAGGACAATCTCTGTAGTATTTGGAATGTTTGTGATTTGTCTTCTTCCAAAACACGATTCTTCTCTTCACTGGCTGCTATAAAAATGAGCCTGTTTTCTGTCATTTTACAGGTTTTGACTATAAGACCTGCAACGTTCTGGTGGCTTTGGAGCAGCAGTCTCCTGACATTGCTCAGGGTGTTCACCTGGACCGAAAGGAGGAGGATGTAGGAGCTGGTGACCAGGTCGGAGGGTTTATTATTTTACGTTCGGGTTTGGTAACTGGAGCCAAAACTCTGGCGGTAAAGAGATTTGCCCCATGAATTGAAACTGTGTTCATGCTGCGACTTCTCCTCTAACAGGGTCTGATGTTTGGATACGCCACTGATGAAACCGAGGAGTGCATGCCTCTTACTATTGTCCTGGCCCATAAGCTCAACGCCAAGATGGCCGAACTGCGCCGAAACGGAACGCTGCCTTGGCTCCGACCCGATTCCAAAACTCAGGTTAAAAGAAACGTCTCTCTTGTTAAATTAAAAAAAAAATTAACTGATGTTGTCTTTTTTTGATCCTACAGTTTATCATAGTCACTGCCACTCCTCAACATTACTTATTTACTGTCCAGCTCCTCTGTCTGTGGTGTTATCTCCTCAGGTGACCGTTCAGTACAAGCAGGATCGCGGCGCCATGGTGCCTTTGCGAGTCCACACTGTAGTGGTGTCTGTTCAGCACGATGAGGCTATTGGCTTAGAGCAGATGCGTCACTGTCTGAAGGAACAGGTGGTGAAAGCAGTTATTCCCAGTGGGTACCTGGATGATGACACCATATACCACCTGCAGCCCAGCGGCCGCTTTGTTATTGGAGGACCTCAGGTAAGACAGTTGACTTCAGCTCATATGCTTGTATCACTTAAACCAGATTAACTACATTTACATTAAATAGATGTAGAATAGATGCTCAATAGATTGTAATAGATGCTTTACATTGTCCCTTCAGGGTGATGCTGGTCTGACTGGGCGTAAGATCATTGTTGACACCTACGGTGGTTGGGGAGCTCATGGTGGTGGAGCTTTCTCTGGGAAGGACTACACAAAGGTGGACCGCTCGGCGGCCTACGCCGCCCGCTGGGTGGCCAAGTCTCTGGTGAAAGCCAGACTCTGCAGGCGTGTGCTGGTGCAGGTGAGGAGGCAGTCTGTTATAATGGGAAAACCATCAAAGGTTACGTTTGCTACTAATTCCTAACCTGTTTCAGGTCTCCTACGCCATCGGTGTGGCCCATCCTCTCTCAGTCTCTGTCTTTACCTATGGGACATCACAGAAGAGCGAGAAAGAACTGCTGGACATTGTGAGGAAGAACTTTGACCTCCGTCCGGGAGTAATCGTGAGGTATCGTGTCACACTGTAGTTTTGCAGCTCTGATCCCCAGGAAATCTATTTCAGTTGTATTTCAGGTTTGAATGAATTTATAACGGTTGTTATTGTGTCCCAGGGACCTTGACTTGAAGAGGCCCATTTACCAAGGCACTGCGGCTTATGGGCACTTTGGTCGTGATGCGTTTTCATGGGAGGTGCCCAAGAAGCTGAAATACTGAGGCCCTCTTCTTATCTCCCAGCACGTCTTAGGTGCATTAGAGATAAGCCTGTGTTTTTGTCTGCCTACCTTCCTGTCTGCCTCCTCCTCCTCCCTCCTCATCAGCACAGCCACATCAGACCACACTTCATGAAACAAAGCCCTTTCCCCAGCCGTAAGTGTTACTGTACACATCCGTAGAGAGAGAGAGAGAGCGCAATAGTAGTTCTGCTAACATGCAAGTCAGATAAATTAAGGTATTTAATTTGTCCGTATACCTTTTTAGGTGATCAGCCAGATTTCCAATCACTGTCATCTTTGTTCTGGCATCTCCCTAATTTAACTCAACCAAACATAGGGCTAAACTATTATTAGTCTTCTGCTCTCTCTCTTTAATTGTATTGCATCATGTTCCATAAAGGCTCATTTGGGTTTAGGCATGATGATATATAGTGGTTTCTTTCTTTATTTTTTATTTTTTGTGCTCACCCTTCAGGCCACAGATTTCTGATGTTTTACAGAGAAGTCAGAAGCTGCTAATGACCTTGTGGTTCTGTCGGGCTGCACCTTAAAATCACTCCTTTTTGGGTTGTTTTGTTTTTTTTGTTTTTTTTTTGCTTAAATGTCACATGAATTATTTAAATTGTGTTTGCAAAGGCTTGGTTCCACTTTGACTCTTCCTAAGAGTGGCTCTGGGTGTAGCTACAGAGAAACCCAGACCCACCTCTGGACAGGGGCCTTTCTCCCAAGGCAACACAGTACTTGAATTGCGTTGTGTAACAGCAATTGTTATGGGACCAGCAAGGAAGGGAAACTGAATATTGTGTGTTATGAGGTTTTGTATTTAACTAATTTCTTTTTATTGCACGCCAGTCACACTAGCTTGTAATGTATGAAATGCAGCGTTACAGAAGAACATCCAAGGCAGAGGCACAAACGGCAAAGAGCTCGGAGGCAGTTCACATACAGCTTAGTTTTGCTGTGCTTCTCTTCTCAGCCGAGGCATTTTTGTACAAATAAGGACTTTGTTACTTTATGCCTGTGGGTTTCGAGTCTTCCACTGGAATTGCACATCACACAGTCCTTGCCAAGAACATAGAAGCTTCTCTTTCCAGTGTGGACCAGTAGATTTATTTCAGCTGAGGATTTTCCTGATGTTAACTTAAACAGCATTAACCAGCACAAATTCAGTACCTCCTGGTGATGGTTGGCAGAGATCGAATCTTGCTGAGAGGAATTGTTTGCTTCACCGCTGGTTAAAGATTGTTTTATTGGCTTCGCTTGCACAGAAGGCAGCTCAGGCTGAGAAAGACGCATCTCAGGCCCAGTTGTTCCGCTCATGTCGACCATGCGTAACAATAATGCTAGGTCAGCTGTAAGTCTGAGTGACCCATAAATCATGATTGTGAACTGTTGGTTTAAGTTGCGTGGAGTATGAATGCCCTCATCATGCAGCTAGGTGGCGCTGTGCCCTCAAAGAAGAGTTTAGTCAACCCTCTGAGAAAACTGGTTGGTTTGTTCCACTGGTTCCCTCTTGTGGTTTCTCAAGTTACTTCAGAGACTTCAGGATTCTCCGCTTGGTACCAATAGCAAGTTAGCGCAAAGTTCCCAAAGAGTTTTATAGTATGTTTGCGTCGTCTAATTCACCCACAGATAAGATGAATTGGTTGGTGTTGTACAGAGAAACCAACCTGTTTACACAGTCTCCTGTGGGGGAGTTAGAGTAGCTTTTATTTAATTTGTTTTGTTTTTCTCAGTTAAATTATTTAAGAAAGGTGAATTAAACCTGTACGTTTGCTTGCTGAATGTGTAAAAGTGCCTTTTGTCATTTTCTCTATTGCCCCGTCCCCAAACATATCCCTGTACCCACCCAGCGACCGGCTCCCTCCCAAGGCTGAAAGGTCCTGTCTGTTGAGTTTCTCTTCAATAAACTGCGCTCTCCTTTGTGACTTTAACTTTTTGTCTCATATCACTTAAGATTTATGTGTAGTTCATGTAGTAACTTAAAAAAACTTAACTTTTAATTTTTAAGACTACTTATTTGAGTTTCTAGCAACAGACTCTGCTGATGATGGAGTCTCACATGAAGGCAGAAGTAGGAGTTGGTGGGAGGAGTCGAAGCACAATCACCACAGATGGCATTAAACACGTTGAAACCTTGAGTAGTTTCTTTTCTGGTTTCACAAGCTTTTTATTTAAAATTGCTGTTAAACATCATTGCTGCACATCAAAAATCATACACAAACTGATGTTTTAAGCGTTTAGCATTTATACTTTTATATCTTTGCAACATTAATTACAGCAGAATCATTTGTCCATAAAATATTGTAAGATCAGCACTTTATGCACAAACACTATACAAAGAAAGAAAATCACAAAAAGCAGCAAGATGACAAATCAGCATCTGAAGGAAATCCTATCGGGCAGAATTCCTCAGGATTAGGGAAATGTTTGCAGTTTGATGTTGAAAGCTGTGGAGGCACAAACGTTGGCTGTTGTGTTTGGTCCAACCCTGAAGAGGAGGTGACACACGTTACATGCTATTAAATATTATATATTTATGATTGACTCAGGTTTGTCCCAATGTGATGCTCACCTCAACTTTTAGATTGTGTTGTGATTCAGAGACTTCCAGGCGAATCTTTGACAGTAGAACAGAGTCTGCAGAGAGGAGACGGGTCAGATATGGACACTACAGACCAGCTATAAGTCATTTGTGATGTTTATTCTACTTACTCCACATTGGACAGACGTTTTGACGTCTCTGCATCTGTATGTTGCCAAAGTGCACGGATCTAAATGACAATATTAATTATCAACAGTTGTTCCCTGCAGTTCCACTTTTTGGACATTTTCACTATTAATAAAATCAAATCAAATGTGAGCAGCGGACTGACCAACAGCGGCGTCCTCCCCGTGACACAGGTGCAGGAGGGCACAGATGGTCTGGGGGGTGGCGTAGTGCATGAGCGCGTCCAGCACCGCCTTGGTGAACCTGTCGACGACGGCCTCACACTGGTCTTTGTAGGTGGACGGCAAAATGCGGCAAACCTCCTCCAGCACCTTGGTGATAGCGCTCTGTGAAGTGAAAGATGCAGTCGTAGCGCTGAGTCAGAAATAAGGAGAACTGGTAGCAGCAGTGGTAATAGTGTAGCTTCCTTATGGTCAGGGAACATAAAGCATGAATGATAGCTAATCATTATCGGGGAGAAATCCTATCAGGCAGAATGCCAGAGGTGGAGCAAATATTAGCTTTGTGATGTCGGCTGGTTCATATTTCTACTCCAGTAAATTCCTCCTAGCAGCTGGGTCGACCCGCTGGCCTCTATAGCAGGTCCAGTGTCTCTGCCAGGCGAAGATGCTGAGCGTGTTCTACCTCGGTTCTTTCTTTAGGCAGCAGCCCCTCCAAAGTCTTGACAAACAAAATGCAGAAGGAGCACTGGTTTTCAGGTTCCAACTGAATAACAGAAAAAAAGTGAAGGAAGTGAAACACACAGGATGTACGAGCATGAGCATTATTCCTTTCATTAAGGCCCTCTGACATTTACACTGATCCAATTAGCCTGAAGGAGCAATGCCCTCATCGTCTCCTGGTCGACGGCACAGAGTCCAAGAACTTTGCAGAGCTGAGCTGGTTTCTACAGGGAGATCAGACGATGGTTAGATGACGGCCTCTCAGTAAAAGTAGAGTAGTCAGTTTAATGAGGACGACTCACTGCAACCCCAGTAATGAATGTGATGGCAAATGGAAGCATCTTCTCCACCTCATCTTTGCAGAGTTTTTTAGTTTCACCAGGAAGGAGATCACACAGTCTCTCAACACCAGCAATCATTTTTTTCTGAAATACAACCGATAAACGCTGAAATAACTGAGTGAACACACAGTACGTTTGCACACATCTGATAAGGACTTCCTGTACGTTACACATCATGTCACGTTTTGTGTCTGTAATCTGAGGAATGCGCCGTAGGAACTCACCTGGAAGTCTGCGTTGGAGAGCAGGTCAGCGATGAGTTCGAAGATTTGGGTGCAGTCATGGCAGACGTCCCCGTTTGGAGTCTGGACGCGAAGTCGACAAAGAAAAATAAATAAATAAGGCTAGAATTTACTGTGCTCACTTGAGTAAGCATGTTTTTGAGGACGAAATGTGTTTATCGCTGCGTTAATATTAATAGAGTGCCTTGTTGGAGGTGAAGTGTGAACAGAGCCTTCCTGAGTTTGAAGATAAGCAAATTTCAGTTCCTCTTGTAAGAAGAGAACTATGAATATGTATTTGTTCATTTTCATCTAATAACTGAGATACTTTGTGTCTGTTACACATTGTGGATGCTTTTAATTCAACATCAGCAACTTGCGCTATAAGGAAAGTCTTCACTCACCACCCTCAGCGCATCCGGATCACGCTGCCACACATCTGCACTCGAAGCTGCGGAGACAAGCTGTAATTTATCACATCCTTGGCCTTCAGTCGTAACGTTAGCGTGACTGATGAACGGCCGTCTCACCACAGCCGTGGAAGCCGATGGCCAGAAGAAGCGTGAGCTGGAGCAGGGCCATTCTCTGTCAGCGTCGCCGTTCCTCCGCAGATCTGTGCAGTGGCTCCGAGTGCAGCTGGTATGTGACAAGGCCCACCTGTCACCCGCCAATCAGATGTGAAGGAAAAAACCCATGATAGTTTTGATCTATGCGGAACAGTTTCTCTCTCTCTCTCAGTATCCTAATTATAGTCTAGTGTCACATTCAGTTCCTCGTAGAAAGGTGTGAGAACACGTTCTTTATTTTAAAAAGCGCATATTTGTAGATGAACTGTGGTTAAAGTCTCTAGATGCCACGAACATCACTGTATATATGAAGGTGTTCAGTTCACATCTCTAAAATATATCCAGCCCTGCTGGATGTAGAACTTCCCAGCTTCTTCAGATTTCTCCCACAAATCAACAAGTAAAATAAGATGAGAAGCATCTGGAAGTAGCTGTAGTGCCATAAACGTGAAATAACAGTATGTGGTTCTGTACAGCTCAGCTTTGCCCTGTGCTTCAAACTCCCAGTAACAGTGTCAAGATGAGGTCTGAACCCCCTGAAGGCAGAAGTGGATCCTAATAGAAGAAGCTCTAAAGTGATCACATCCTTAAGCACCAAACCACAGAAACAGTTCCTTCTGCAAATGAACTTACTTTCATTGTTTTCATGTGATAAACAACAATTACTGAATAACTAAACCCCATAGACTCTATGCAATTCACCACAGAAGCTTTTATTCTACTTTACATTATAATTAAAGGTGATAATTCCACCAAATGTTTATTATTGAGGTCCAATACTGACTTAATTAGTCAAAACTGTGATGGTTCACAGATAGAACTAAGACCACTGACTCCTATAACAGGTTTATGAGTGATGTAATATGTGTGGTGAAGCTCTGCTTGTTGAGTTTGTGTCACCTGCATCACTGCAGAGCAGGTGAACCTCCTCCTCTCCCTAGTACCTCCAGTATGATGGTGGGATGAAGCCTCGTTCAAGTGGTTCAAGAGTCTAAACCAGCATTTTCATCAAAGCTTCTTTTCCTTAAGTGAAGAAAGGCCTATTTTGGACATTCACTGACATCTACTGGACAGTTTGTGCAGCTAACAGAGTTCAATATTCCGGGTCAGGCTTTTATCAACAGAAAGCAGGGAGTGTTTCACTAATTAAATGATACTAAACAGCGGCATTATCTAATGTAATCCACAGTATCATCAACACATTCCGCAAAGTGCAGTATCTCCACTTCATACTGTAAACGTGACTCACCTGAGTCGTGCTCCAGGAAAAATGAGGTCAGAGCTGGTAATGAAATGTTACAGTTGAAACAGATTCATTAAAAGCTGATGCTGACCACCATGAGAATTAGCTTCACCTGCTTCTAGAAGCCCCAGCAGGTCTCAGTCTGTTCTCACATGTGCACCAAACAAACTTTTTCACTAAGATAAGATGAGATACATAAACTAAACATAAATGATAAATCTGCACTTGACACGTCTTTCCTCGTTTGCTTTTCTGTTCCACTGAGCTTCTGAGAGACTTTCTTACTGGGAAGACTGGGAGATGGGGAAGAATAAAAAATTAAAGTTATAAATTAACAGCTAATGGCCGAATATCATGTATTCAAATCATAAGAATTTGCCACTTGTTTGCCAGTTTCCTCATCATTTGGTTTGAAAACTTTCTTCCTTTTGGTCAACGTTGCCAAACCCAGAATTCCCCGCAGCTCCCATTCTGTTTATTTGTGTGGGATTTAATGGATTAGTTATTGTGTGGTAAAAAGAGGTTTCTGCTGCACCTCTGTGTCCCACTTATCTCGATCTTAAGTGTTTTCTGTAACATGGATCGTGACTTATCTTTATGTTTATGAGCCAGTGTGTCGTTCCAGTAACTCAGATACTGAATCAAGGCAGTTTGCTGCAGAGTGAAGAGGCCATGGTCATTTAAAGTACAAACAGATCCAGGACACGCTTTGTTTCATGTTCATTGCGGTTCTTCCACTTTCTGTTTGTCCATTCCTGTTTTGCAAATTGCTGCTCTTCTTCGAGTTTCTCGTTGCACTTCACGTACTGTGCTGTAGCTACTTCCTCTTTGTTGTGAAGTGTAACCCAATCGGTTTTTTGTTATGTTTCATAAAATATAAAACAAATTACAAACCATATTTTTAATTAGTTTTAGTTTCAATAGTACAATCATTCATATTATGTGTGTGGACGCTGGTTCTTGATCTAACTATGCAAACAAGCTTCCTGCGGAATGAAGCCTTTCATTATCTAACATCATGTAAAACCTAGATATCAAATAGGAGGAATAAAGTCAAATTAAATATCGCACAGCAGCTGAATGAAACACCTGCTGGTTTATTTATTATTAATTGGACCTCATTTGCCCCTCTGGACTGTAGAATCGTTGCCTGGTTGTGAAAAGAGACTTTCCCAACGACAAACATTTACCAAACGCAATAGAACCCCGGGTGCAGAAATGTGTTTTCTTGCCAAACGCCGCCGTTGACTAACAACATTTCAGCCGCTGCTTTTGATTTCTGCTTCTTTGTCCTGTCTTTGAAGAGGGAACTGCACAGGACTAGTGCAACCCTCCACTGGATGTTGTAAACACGATGTGAAAACAGAAGCATGACCTTTAGCATTGACACCCAGCAGAAACACCGAGTTAGGAAATGTGAAGAAGTAATAAAAAGTAAAAGTCATAACAGAATCTTCAAGTTGTTGGAAAAGTTTTTTTGCATACAAAACTTGAGCATTTATCAGTGAACACCACTTATTGTTGCTTCTTGTCTTGTTACCAGCGTCTGAGTTATGGTGAACGTGTGTTTCATCATCGCACTCTGGATCCTTTCGCTCGTTCACTGCATCTGGTGATTAACACAGGGCTGATGTAGAACGGACCTGGGCCCCGAACCTCAACCTGTCATGAAGGAACATGAGGTCACGTCCTCAGTTAGAATCTATTAGCAGGTAAACTTTATGTTTTAGGGCCCATTAAGATCTGGATCTGTGTCTTTAGGAAACTGTGTCAATCGCTTCCTCTTTCTTTCACTTTCCCAAGCTGATCAGTTTGCATGTTGTAATACTGTTGGCTCTGAAACAGAGCATGACAACGTCTGGACAAGAAAATTGTTAATATTATGATTACATTTTATCTTGAATGCTTTATTGATCAATTCATGTCTTTCGAAGGAAGTGCACAGTCACTTTATGCTTCTACTATAACTTTACGTCTTACTGTTCCACATTTTGCCAATTCACATTATTATTTACTGATCTTTTTTGTCTGATGATCAAATCTTCTGGGAAATCAATACATTTTCCCTGGCTTGTTTTCTCTTTTTCATGGTTCTTTTATATGTTGATATAACATAAACATTAATAAGAACAGAGCTGTTTCTCATTTTTTCCATGTTATCTGCCACTCGTTATAGTTATAGTTTTACTGCCTATTTCACCGACAGTCTTATCAGATAAAACAGTCCACACAGTAAATACTAGTAATAAAGCGTTTCCTTCACACACAGAAGAAGGAAGACTTGGCTCTTTACTGACAATGGCTTCACCTGAGCAGCCCTGAGGGGCGAGGCCTCAGGCCTCACGCTCCATATAAGAAGGTGTCACAACCGTGCAGACTGCAGATGTGGACGAGCCGGAGTCCTGATCCCCTCACGAACGCAGGTGATGACGCCCAGACGTTTTACTGTTACACTGTGTGCGGGTTCTCGTGCATCGCTGCTGACTCTGTCTGAATCCTTTGTTTCAGAGATGCTTCTCTCTCTTTGTCTGGCGCTCGGCGTCTTCCTGGCGCCGGCTCACTCCAAACCGGCAGGTACGCGTTGTTCCTCACACGGTGGACTTGTTTCTAATCCAGATTTTCTGTTGTACGCTGATGAATTCTTCTTCTTCTGGGAATTGTGTGGCTTCTCTGCAGAACGTCTTGGCAGTCCTTTCCTTCAGCAGTGCTTTGAGGAGGCCAGGAAAACTGTGGATGATGCATACAAGTACTCGAGAGAAGAGTAAGTACACAATAAACATTTACACTGAAGTCATCTGCAAAGACTTATTGACCTAATGCAGTTGTGACAAGTCATTTCTGTGCATGTGTGTGTCCATGCTGGTCTTGGGCCTCTATGATGTGCGATGGCCCCAGTGAATCAGCTGTCTGCTGTTTTATGGCTCAGCTGCGTGACTTTCTGTCCTCCAGGAGCCTGAGGCGAGTCCGCAGGGAACTGGTGAGGCCTCACGACACCCTCCACCTCCTGAAGCAGCCTCGAGGTGACACCCGCTCGGCCGTGAGGTCCGCAGACTACATGGCCCAGACCCTTCGTCTGGTGCACGAGCGGGTGCACCGGGTGCACAAGCGCTCCCTGAACGCGACGGGTCAGAACCGCACCAGGACGGAACCCTCACTCTGTTCGTGCGTCAGCTTGTTCTGGTTCTGATTTTGGGATCTGTTTTTCCAGACTTGCTCACGGAGGAGGATCTGAAGAAGCTGGCTAGTATAACTGGATGCGCGGCGCAAACTCGCCCTCCTCCTTGTGCCTCCACGCAGAACTTGAACAAGTATCGCACGGCCACCAGCGTCTGCAACAACATGTAAGTCACCTGCAGCTCTCCCCACAAAACCAATAATGTCAGAACCCGAGGAGCTGGGACAATTTAGACCACGTATTTACTGTTAGACTTACATTTAAGCTCTATTCTTTATAAAAATGGTTAATTTGTTGAGTTAATGTAAACTTGTAAATCTTGTGAAACCCACATCTGCAGGTTTGAGCCCATCCACCGCAGTGGATGTTCACACTTCCTGTTGATTTCACAGTCACTGTTTCCAAACGTGGTGGTTTTGTGTCGTCCTTAGAAAAAACCCTCGCCTCGGCGCCTCCAACACCCCGTTCACCCGCTGGCTGCCTACGGAGTATGAGGACGGCATCTCCACGCCCAAAGGCTGGAACAGAACTAAACGCATCAACAACTTCCTGATGCCGCTGGTCCGACTTTGGCCTCAGACGCTGTGATCATTACCAGACGTCAAGCGCCCGCTGATTGACGGGGCAATTCTCTGTTCTCAGGTGAGACAGGTGTCCAACAACATCCTGAGCACGACGGACGCGGGCGTGGTCAGCGACGGGAACTTCTCCCTCATGGTGACGTTCTTCGGACAGTGGAACGACCACGACCTCACCTTCACGCCGTTCTCGCCCAGCATCCGCTCCTTCAGCAACGGGGTCAACTGCGATGAGAGCTGCGAGCAGACCGAGCCGTGCACCCCTATCCCGGTTGGTGCCGAACCCCACGCGCCGTGATCTGGTTTTGAGATCCTCCCTACAGGCTCTGCTCCGCTTCTCCCTGAACAGATCCCCCCCGGCGACCCCCGCCGGCCCTCCCGGCCCGACAGCTGCATCCCGGCCTTCAGGTCGGCCCCCGCGTGCGGGACGGGCTACTCCGCCTACAACTTTGGCGGATTGCCCAACACACGGGAGCAGATCAACGCTCTGACCGCCTTCCTGGACCTGGGCCAGGTCTACGGCTCCGAGGAGAAGCTGGCGCTCTTCCTCCGCAACCTGAGCAGCAACGAAGGCCTGCTGCGTGTCAACACGGAGTTCCGGGACAACGGCCGCGAGCTGCTGCCCTTCCACCCGCTCCAGGTGCAGATGTGTGCCACGCGCCGGAGAGTCACCAACGACACGAACGCCAGGGAGGTGCCCTGCTTCATAGCAGGTCGGCCATCTTTAACCTCGTAAAGCCCAAACCATTGAATAATTGAGAGAAAATTCCAATATTTTGAAATTGGACCCTTTAGAGGTCATTCTGAATAACAACAAAAAAACATCAATTTCAAAAATGTGTCCCTGGAGAGCCTGTTGGGTAAACATTTGCTGCCCCCTGGTGTAATATCTATGCATTGCAAGTATCTGATTGTATACATTGGGTCTTTCAGGAAACAAATCTCATACAGATGCTGTAGAAGGCTCAAATAGTTAATCACCGTATATGATACGTTTGACATTATAGGGTTAAGTTTAACTTTACAGCAAATATGAATCTAAGTAAACCAAAATCTTAACCCGGGCTTTCTATGTGCAAGGCGACGTGCGCGTGGACGAGAACCTCGCTCTCTTGTCCATCCACACTCTGTTCATGCGCGAGCACAACCGCCTGGCCCGCGAGCTGAAGAGGATAAACCCCCACTGGGACGGCGAGACGCTCTACCAAGAGGCCCGGAAGATCATGGGCGCCTACACGCAGGTGGGTGAACCTGGGCCTCGGGGGTCGTCCACAGCAGCGCGTTCACATCCTGACAGCGTCCTGCGTCTCTCAGCTGTTCGTGTTCAGGGACTATCTGCCGCACATCGTGGGCGATGAGGCCATGCGCAGGCAGCTCGGCCGTTACCCCGGCTACGACCCCGACGTGGACCCCACCATCTCCAACGTGTTCGCCACAGCCGCTTACCGCTTTGCCCACTTGGCCATCCAGCCCTTCGTGCCCCGGCTGGACCAGAACTACAGGGAGGACCCCCAGTTCCCCAGCGTGCCCCTGTTCATGGCCTTCTTCACCCCCTGGAGGGTCGTCTTTGAGGGTGAGCTGTCAGGAACGCTTCGGTCCGTGTGTTTTTAGCCGTCTTGCTAACGCTCGCTAACGGCCCTGCAGGCGGCATCGACTCAGTGCTGCGCGGCTTGCTCCGCAGTCCGGCTAAGCTGAACACGCAGGACCACATGCTGGTGGACGCTCTGAGGGAGAGGCTCTTCCAGTTTGTGCAGGCACTGACTTTGGACCTGGGCTCTCTTAACATGCAGCGGGCTCGTGACCACGGGTTGCCAGGTTTACCCCTCTTTCCTCATATTCCTTAAAATTCCCATCTAATGCTTCAACGGCCTTCTTGAGTTTCTTCCTTTACGTCTCCAGGCTACAACGCGTGGCGCAGGTTCTGCGGCCTCTCTCAGCCCCGGAACCAGGCAGAGCTCGGACGGGTTCTGAACAACAACGACCTGGCCCGCAGGATTCTGGAGCTCTACGGCACGCCGGCCAACATCGACGTGTGGATGGGAGGCGTGGCCGAGCCGTTTGTCCAGGGCGGCCGCGTGGGGCCTCTGCTGGCCTGCCTCATCGCCACACAGTTCCAGAGGATCCGCCAGGGCGACAGGTCGGTCCACGTGAGAGTTCTGCATGTGTAGAACTCTGTCTTTGGACACACTGAACCTTTCTCTCTGTTGTTTTAACCTCTCAGATTGTGGTGGGAGAACACAGGAGTCTTCACCCCGAGACAGAGAACTGCTTTAGCATCTGCCTCCCTGTCCAAGATCGTCTGTGACAACACCGGCGTCACGACGGTCCCCACGGACGCCTTCAGCCTCTTGTCAAGCAGCAACCGCCAGGTCAACTGCCGCAACATCCGACGCTTGGACCTGTCCGCCTGGAGGGAGAGACCGGCCTCTCAGGGCTCAGGTAAAACAGAACCAGACCCAAATGTGGGCCCGCTCCACCTAATCTGTTTTGTTTCCTGTGGTTCTTTCTCCTTTAACCATGTGCTCCTTGTTGCAGACCAGAATGATGCCCTTTCAAATGACATCAGTGAAACACAGGTCAGCATAATCACATTTGAAACAAAACTACAGCTTATTAAATGATGCATGGCTTCATATTGGCTGACACTTGGCGTGCTGATTCTTACGCATGGATCTTCTTGATATTTAGAATGGGAACCACGTGGAGCCCAGTATGAGCCAACAAGGCCCGCAGAGCAACCAGGTAATATATCATATGCACATTCCAAACCTGAATTTAGTCACCTGAATGCATCATTGGGTTACACTAAGAAATCTGTATAGTATTGATACTCATCAGAAATGTGTAGATTTAAAGCTAAATTTCTACTCTCTCTCTCTCTCAGGCAGACCTGACTAATAAGGCATGTGCTTTTATTTCCGCAGATCCTGTAGGAGAGGCCTCCTGAACAACCAGCCCATCACCATTAGTATCACATGGCCACGGTCAGGAGGCACAGCGAGAAGGGAGACACAGTGTGTGTGTGTGTGTGTGTGTGTGTGTGTGTGTGTGTGTGTGTGTGTGTGTGTGTGTGTCTGCTTTAGGAAGTGTTTACAATACTTTGCTTTTCCTTATTCTAGTTGCACCAGTTATCTGTTATTTGCACTGGACTCCTTCTTCTTTTCACCTCACCCTGCACCTGTCCGTGTTTTACAGCACATTTAACTAAAGCAGGAAATCATGGTGGTAGTTTTAGCAACTAGCTTCGTGAACATTAAATGAACTCTGTTACAGCAGCCATTCAATCAGTAGCTGGTTTAATAGCATGTAATTGACCAGCAATATTTTGATTGATTGATTATATCTGATTCAGCAATGAAATGTAAACGGACTCGAAAATATGTTGGCAAAACTTGTTTTATGCTAAATTTAGTTTTGTTTGTGTTTTTGGTCAATAAAAAAGCAAGAAACTAAACTGTGTCAAACATTGTGTTCAGTTTTCTTGTTAGAAATTGTAGCGGATTCAAATTATTAATAGTTTGATATTAATGCAAAACATTAATATACCTCGAAGTTGGGGCACCAGGTTTGTTTTAAAGCTGAAACCACGCTTGTATTAATCTAGTCAACGCCAGATATCAATTCAATGAGTTACCACTCATGAACAACAATAACCACTTTCTTGTGATAAAACCAAATCAGTCTCTTATGCCGTGAATTCTTGTCGCGGTTCAGTGACCTCTGTTTAAATCTGAAGAACAATGCACACAAAACCAGATTCCTTTTAACGTTTTATTAATCTAACACTACTGGATATTTGAATAACATAATATGGAAATACTCAAATAAACAGAATAGAAAATGAGAGAACGATCAGAATGAGATGATGAACAGTGAATGAATCAATGAGTGAAAACACAAAGAATGGTCAAGACCTGAGTGTGTGATGACTTTGATCAAGAGAAAAGAGTATTTGTCTCTAACTAATTCAAATCTAAGGATAACTAATAAATTTGGAATGATCAATTTTAGCGCTTTGAGAATCACCAGACTTCTCAGAGGATCAGAGACGTTCGTCTTGCCTTAGTTTGGAGCTGTAGCCGCTGTGCAGCGTCTCCCGTTACCGGTGGGTTGAGCAGTGCCCTCTGGTCCAGGTGCCACGGCCTCTGTTCCAGGAATCATCGCCCACAGTGATGACGGCTCGGGTTCAGCAGAGTAACAGTCAGCCAGGCTGGACTTCTAAGGTGTTGCAAAGCGTCAGCGCTACTTAAACTAGCCCAAAAAGCAAACGGGCTGGAATCTAATTTAATTGGTTCGATCACAAATAGCGAGTCAATTAAGGACTGGTTGTAATAGTTTCAGTTTCGCGGAGTTTCTTGATGACTTTCTAACGTTACAAAAATCGTTGTTCGTTCGTGTTTCTAAGTTTAACTTAGGTTTACAAAATTTCAGAACAAAGGAAAATTAAAGAAAAGTAATGCGACGCAAAAAGGAAAAAGTGAAAGAAGTTTGAAGATAGAGGGAAATCCGTTTTGCCTTGGGTGTCACTGGTTTAAATACCTCTGGGGCAGTGGTCACTGCAGGGCGGAGAAATGAGTTCAACCAGTGGTGAAGAGTTCCACCTCTTTTAGATCAGGAATCAAACTATTTGATTTGGATCGCTCCTAAATCTGGGATAACTAAGCTTTCCTCTTTTCATCAAGCTCAAAGTTCCATCACACCATAACACAATAAACATGTAATGATCACTTTGACACTCAAATAAGCAGAGAAGTCAGAATGGTTAAACAGCAATATTAAATGCATAGAATCTTAAGGTCTTATATGTGGTCCCTTACAAATGCTGTAACAAATTAAATGTTATTCATGATGCCTGGTCTTGTCTTATGTAACACCCAGTAAACACTA
This sequence comes from Betta splendens, assembly GCF_900634795.4. Classification (NCBI taxonomy): domain Eukaryota; kingdom Metazoa; phylum Chordata; class Actinopteri; order Anabantiformes; family Osphronemidae; genus Betta; species Betta splendens. The sequence goes on along the minus strand of NC_040892.2, from coordinate 4,322,845 downwards.
AAACATACACGAATAATAAATGCAAGCAAAATCAAATTATAAATGACCTAATCTGGACATTACTAATTAAACAATTGTAACACTTAAAAATGTGATACAATAATGAGGATACCGAATTGTAGCTGGTGGAAATAGTCCATGTGTATGTTGCACAGATTAAAAGAAGTAAAGAAGGTGAGTATCTGTATTTCAACTTTGTGCCTACACACAAAGGAGAGCATGGTGATGAGTTGAAGTCCCTTTGTAACTTTAGGAATTTCCTGGCAAATCTGTAGATCAGGCATTGAACATCACACAGAAACCAATCTAATATCAAATGAAAACATTTTGTCCACAGAATACGATGACATCAGTTTCGTGGAAGTTGAAAGTTCTGGTGCATCTGAACCAGAACCTGTGTCCAAATGAAGTCTCTCGTTCTCTTTGATGAGCACATTCCACATTTTATGGCTGGTGGTCCCACACTCAAAAAACCTGGATTGGGTGCATGCTACATTAACATAATTTTAACATGCAACTTCAACAATATAAATTCTTGTTTTGTGTCTGAACATAATAAAATCACGTAAATGTAACAACTTCAACAGGTTACATCAATATTTTATGTTAACTCAACGTAATAAAAATAGGTTTAGACAACAACATGTCCAGAGCTGAAGGTGGCAGTAATGAGCAAATTCACAACTTGGACTACGGCCCTGCCGCTTCTTCAGGATCCTGACGTAAAGGAAAACACCTGTTCATGATGTGTGCAAGAAGGTAAGTTTAACGTCCATTGAATAAAAAACCGCATGGGTGCAGAAATGTTGTTAGTAGCTATATATAGTGCCTTTTAGCATTTTGGACGTTTAATTAGCTAGAGTACGTATCCGTGTTATGTGACTGCGCCTGTGCTCACAAGCTAACCTAGCTAGCTTCCGTACAACACTGAGAACGTGCTAGTTTTAAATAAGCTTATCTGCAATAAAATATATATATATTGTAATTTTTTATATTATTTTATAGCCGTTAAACGGCGATCTTTGCTCAGTTAGGAGTGAGACTTTTACGTATTTCCAATGCGAGTTCATCGCGCGAGCGCGGGATTTTCAAATTTCAAATAACCGACATCAGCGTTGCCCCTCGGTCGGTTTGGATGCGACGAGGATTTTACGAGTCAGCGGCATTTGTTCAGGTTGGTGCAATATTTTCTGACATATACTCTCCGTCCGCAGGTGTTAGAGCAGAGAACTACTGAAAACGGAAAACAGAAGTACAGAGACTTGCCCTAATGGAAAGGTAACCCATGAGCATTAAATAGAAATGTGCTGTCATGCTATGCATTTCCTGAGGTAATTTACACGAACCTACCAAAATGGTGTTTGAGTTATTTCACTCTACATATTGTTTGCATTGTATATCGTATTATCATAAATCTATTTGTTTCACACGGTAAAGGAAAATAATCAAATTACTTACACAAGTATTTATTTAATTAAGCTTTAACATTTGTACCTTTTTTATAAGATTGTGTACTCATTTCACAGCACATAATTGGTTTCCTAATTTATTACAGCTATTTTGACTTGAAACCTGTTCTTTATCATCTAAAATGTGTCTCTTGGTGTTTACCTCCAATGGCCATTCTGTGAAAGTGTCCCATTCTAGAGCTGAGAAGAGACAGCAGGACAGGGAATCATCTGCTAGTGTCGCGTCAGATGTCTACATGTCCACAAGTTGTTTAAGAAAAAGTAAGGTAAGAGGGAATGAAAAGAAATAAGATAAATAGACTCTAAGGTATTTGGAGATGCAAGGAGTGCAGCGTGACTTTTTCTAGTAGATACGACTATTGCAAACACAAGGCAAGAAGTTATCAGAGATGAACCCTTCATCACCGAGTTCAAAACCAGATGGCCTGCTCTCTTCTGTGTTTCTGAGGTTGGTCAATAAATATGTCTATATATATATACAATGTGATTCTGATCAGACAAACAAAATATATTAAAATGTATCAAAGTATTGTTTACACATTTGCCATTCAGTGCATTGATAACTTGTGTACTTTTTTTCTTTTTAAGAATAAATTTAAGAGGACTACAACAGTTTGCTGCAACAGTTCTTCTCCATGCTGGATGGTTATTCTTCAGACCTGAAAACGGTGTTTGGCAAGGAAGGCGGCATTCAAGGACAAAAGATTAAGAGCATCATGGTTCCCATAACCCAGGTATGATGATGGGAAAAAAATCTATGTCGTAATATGTTAGTGACAGCTACTCACTTGAATAAAAATTGTTCCCTAAAATAGATTAAAATTGTTTTGTTTTTTGTGTGATTACTTTGTTTGTCCTAAAGACTAACTCCATTGATGTCAGAAGAGTACATCCTTTAAGCCCAGTGTGTGTTCCTCAATGAAGATCCTGGCAACCTTGTGAAAGAATGGATGGTAAGAATGTTTTTTTTTTTTTTTTTATTTCATGTAAGTTTAAAATTTCAAAGTGATTTATATATGCTTTAAAAGTTGAAGTGTTATATAACATCATCCGCTTTTTTAATTTTACATTTCAGATCGTGGACGCCTTGAAGAAGCCATGATAGAGACAATTCTTGAAGTTTTTGTCATTCACAAAGATGCAGAGGCAGATGATGACCCTGAAGATGTAGTCATCGTTTCAAGTCTTGGATGAGTTGGGTAGTGTCCCACTTGCTGTGTTGTTGTTGTTTGCTCTTGTTATATGCTCTCAACCTCAGCTACCCTCCACTAAAAGTTGTTTGAAATATTGGCCCAATGCTGTATGTACAATACTGGATGTTAGTGACATTTTGTAGCTGCCTTTGACATTTGAAAGCTGTTTTATCGTTTTTATGAAGCTTATAAAGTATTCTAACCAGTCTAAATCCAATGTGCTTTGTGTCTTCTCCAACCTACACACCAGCTGGGGATATATGTTAGTTTGCATAATAGAAATACTGTTTCAAAGATTACTTTATTTGTATGTAACTTTGAAAAGCTAATGTTGGCACAAAACATTTGATAACTTTACATTGGTTGTGTTAGTATAGCATAATTTATTAATTAATTTAAATTAACTTGTTACTACCCTATAAAATTAAGTAACAAGTATTAATATTATACATGATCAAATAACCCAAGAAAATTATGTTCAATCAACCCTAAAAACATTAGTGGGACTGACCCATGGTCATTAGGTAACATTAACATGAATATATCATGTTGCTTCACCCTGTTTACATTTGGTTCACTGAGCGAAATAGCTTCTTGCTATCTTAACGCATTTTAATTAGATGGAAATACTTTCCATAATTTTATTATGTTCATCCAACAAGTTTTTTTTTTGAGTGCAGTTCTGGGAGAGACAGCTTCTTGGTGATAAATGTGACAGCCTCTCCTTTTGGCATGATAAGCAGAGGTAGAATCCTGAGGGATTTACAGGTAGATCAACAAAGTGGACTCATGGTTCTTTGATATGGACCTTTGAGATGTTGGCGTCAATTGGTGCCTGTGGTGATAGAAGCCAGTCTCCTGTTGTGGAGAAAGATTCAGGGTCCCTTATCTCTGGGGACTGAAAGGGACATAGGGGCTCTTCAAAGGAGGGAGTTAAGTTCACATGTAGGTCAGGTTACCTCAGTCCAGACGTGGATTGCTACAAAATGCTTGAATTTGTGTAAAAAAATTAAACATAAAACTGAAAACTCTATTTGTTGCTTTTAAACTTATTACAAACATTGTCGCCCAAACAAGGTTTGCAAAAAAATATATTTGTTAAATGTTTGCGAGAAAATGATATCATGTAATAATGTAATACTTTATATAGTTAACCTGCAGTAATTTCCTTTAACTTGTAATGACATTGTGTCACAGTTTCTGGTCCTGCTCAGGTTTTATTTTGAAGTCCTTCCTGTCTGTCATGTTTTGGTTCTGATCTCTGGTCTTATTTTGAAGGACTTCCTGCCACACTCACATCACAGCTGTGCTTTCCCTGTCACCACCGGTCCTCATTACACACATCTGTCAATAAGCAGTAATCAGAATCAGTATATATTCTCCACCTCACACACTCTCCAGTTGCCAGATTGTTAGTTTGTGTGTGCGTGATTTCCACCAATTCCAGCGTCTTGTATTCATGTCTAGTCCTGTTATCTTGAAACCTGCTTTTGACTGCTTTCGACCTGCCGTGTATGCCTTGTTCTTCGAGGCTGCCTGGTAAACGACCCTGCAAGTGGGATTGACTACGATTCTGCCTCTGTCTGAACGGTACTGTGACCTTGATCCTCACGTTAACGAACCTTGCCTGCCCACGGAACTGTGTCTGCCTGATCCACTGGATTGTTCGTCGTTGCCTACCTGTGTATGACCTTGCCTGATTTTGACTCTGTCTTTTTGGAATAAATCCCTTTTGTTTTTTCAACATCCAAGTCTGTCTGTGCCGTGCATGTGGGTCCGTCACCTATGACGTTCTGACTCATTGTAATGTGCCAAATATCTCCTGCAGATGGAGCCGTTGCTGTTTAATTAAATGAAAGAAGCTCAACTATGTTTGGAAAACAACGTTTGTTCTTCTGATCAAACTCACCGTTTGTGTCCGTCCTGATTCTATCTCTTTCCTTCCTTTTTAAGAACTTCATCTGTATCATTTTTCATGCGTTTTCCTAAGTTTTCAGCGTCACATTAAAGTCAGTGGAGGCAGAAGCTCCCTGACATGAGCTGGATGAGGGACAGAGCAGCGGACACTAACATTTACACCTGTGATAATCACAGTGTACGTTCTCCGGCCCACGAGGCCCCACTGTCCTTCATGCACCCTGGGAAGGAAGTGGATTCTAGAGGGAAACGTGCTTTACTTGTCACCAGAAATGTTTGAGATGTGATAAAACATAGAACAGCGCAATTAAATCACAATACTGAAGTTCAACAAGTCCGTTTTCTCCTTTGTGTGACTAATCTATCACTCCCACACTGAGTTCTGAAACATGGGAGCGTGACTGTGCGAAATAATGAATTTTCAACACAGGGTGGATAATTCACAGAGTTGGAACATCTGCCTACGTGTCTGTGGTTCTGGAATGGAAAGGCACAATGGGAGTGAAAAATAAAGTAAATGTGCATGAGTCACTGCACAATGTAAAGCTTAATGGGCTGTGTCTTGACGAAGTGCTCCTCCTTCTGGTTGCAGAGGCTACAGTGCATGTGCAGACTGACACGTAGTCCACCACACTACGTGTGTGTGGCAGCCATAATGGAAACCCAGTATTTATGAAATAGGAGAAAATATTTAAATTGTCTGTGTCTGTCGACGGGCTTTGTGCTGAGCCAACGTCGGGCTTATTTGAACAGGCTGGGTTTTGCAAATGAGCAGAGGAAAAACCCTGCTCGCCGGAGGAAACGTACGAGCGTCAAAGTCACAGTGTAAAAAGGGCTGTAAAGGAGATTAACAGGAGCTGGGATGTTATGGGACGGAACGTGAGGCGTTTACAAGAATGTGACATACGAGTACTGGGAGGAGATCAGAGGCAGTGGGCCTGCTCCACATGGACGGAGGCCTCGGCCATCACATTAGGATGAAAAATGGAACAAAACCTGACAACTAGACTAAATAAAGCTCATTTTCAAGCTCAGACTCGTGGAGCTGATTTTTAAGGAGTTCATCAAAGTGGTGGAATAATTACAAAAGTGTTCGTGGCCAGAGGTTGAAGGCTCGCATTGTATCTACACAGCTGCGAGAGCTTAACTGCAGGGTTCACGTCACAGTCGCGGTGATGGCACGGAGAGCGGGTGCTGTTTGGCATCAGGAAACGTGACGTGTCGCGGGCGCGAGGCCGGGCGGCCGCTCCCCCTCCTCATTCTGAAACTCGTGTGTGGATTTATTCAAATTCCTCTAACTAGAGCGATGCCCAGAACACTCAGGAATGGAGGTGTATTCCAGCGACGTGGATGAAGGAACTCGGTTAATTCCTTGCAGATGTGCCTCGGAGCTGCGCTGCCCTCGGACTCCGCATGGAAAAAAAAGAAGAAGAAGAAAGTTCAGTGACTTATGAGCAAACAGCACCGGTGACCAGTGCAGCTGGTTCCCACTGTCTGTCTGGTGTGTCAGGCTGTCCAGGAACACGTGCACATAGTTTTCACCCTCTGGAGGAACGGCTGGTATGCTGAATCACCCCAGTGTAATCGGATATTGGCTAAAAAGCTGTATCCATTGCTGGTTGCTTTATTTTTACAGCAAGGAAATCCAACAAATTTAAATAGAAATAAAACTGCCAGAGGGAAACTCTGACGGCAAGACAGGAAATGCAAAAAGGAGCCGCCAGATTCCTTTCGGATGTTGCTGTGATTGTCTTTCATTTTTTAACCCTGTTGTGAATTTAACTTGTTTTCACTAATGACCTGATGTAAAAACATAATGAGCTTCTCAGGTTTACCCACTTCTCCCAGTGTCTCGTCGCATTATCTTTATATGTTTCGGGGGCCCGTCTAACTCCAGCTGCTGCTGAGTCGCTCTGACAGTTTACACAGGCTGAAATGTGACCTTGTGTGACTGGAAGATGATGTGTGCGCTCAAACTGTGATTCACAGCAGGATTCACTGAGCCGCCAATAAATAAAAGCCTTTCTCAGACTGTAAATCATTTTAATTGTTTTTGACATGATGCCCATCTCAGTGATTAATATTAATAATCCCCATTATCACGTTGTCCTTTAAAACATAGTGTCATGTTAAATATGTCCCTAATATTAAAAGCCAAGATTTTAATCTAATATGTGAACAATGTCCGGTAGTGACCAGTAGTGGCGCTGTGGAGCAGTAGTTCAGGAACAGGTGCCTGGTTTGTTTGTTTAAACCATACATTTCATTTTATTAGAATGATTGACAGGTTATAATAAAGAACCATTAAAGGCTCTAACGTTAAACATCTCTAAAATATGACTATGGAAATGTTTTAGGAATGACAACAATTATTCTACTGGCGATGAATAAGCTGTTATTATGTGCTCTTATGTTCATATTAAACATAGATTTAGCTTTTAGCAACTATTTTTGGGTTCAATTTCATTTGTGTTGTTCTGGAAAAATAATAGTGTTCAGTTTCATGAACTACTCCCTCAGGTGGGGTTCAAAAAAAGCTCATTCATCTCCCTCCCAGTTCTAGAACCTACAACTTGGATGTAGTGGATGTTTTCATTCCTCTCTGCTGCTCCATCTGTTATCGCGCTTCTGTCACATGACGTTAAACGTTAGGAAAAGATCCTCGGTTTGTCGCCAATGGCGCTCGTAAAAGTTTGCGATTTAAAAAACTGCAAAGTTCATTTGGCCGTTTGCTGTGGTTTAACAACAGCCGTCCTGTGGTGAGCTGCGCAGATGCTGGAAGGAACCTCATGGTCAGTTGGAGGAAAATTAAACCCTTGGATGGAGCTTCCCAAGCTGCATTATAGCTCAGAGCAGGGCAGTGATTTGACTGGGCAGCGGCTACAGATCCTGATTTATCAGGACGGGACTGTGCAGGCAGCAGACGCAGTAATACAGATATCACCTATCACCACAGGCCCACTGTGTTTATTGCTCAGGGAGGGGGGGGGGTGCTTGTGATGAGAGATGAGTTCCCAGCAAAAACCTCAGCTTGTTGCAGGCCTATCAAAGAGCAGTGTTTTGGTTTGTGAGAGCCTCCTATGAGAAAATGGATGAGTGGAGAGACTTCTGGCATGCGCGTGTTGCAATTTGGTTGGGAGTTCATCCAACAGTCAGGAAGAGAGCCGTCCGTACGTACAACAGATTTGGCAGAGAAGGAACGAATGAAGATATACTGATGCTTCCTAGAACTGGGGGTTGCGCTGTGAAACTACATTTCCTACTGTGTCAGACCGTGTGCCGTAAAACTGTTGAGCGAAAGTGTTTCCTCCGGGACGAACAACAAACATTTACCACCTGTGGTTGGACACCGGCAGGCACCACGTATCCAGTCGTTATATGATCATCAGCAGCAGCGGGAGCAGAGCCGTATAACGGATACTAACGCTCCAAAGTCTGAACTCCTCCTCCTCTTCCTCCTCCTCATCCTCACCATCCCGTTGGGCGCATCTGCAGGCTGCGGGATTAGAGCGATATGAGTTTACACGGCCACGCTGAAACTTAGCTTTTCTTCTCCTCTCCTCCCGCTGGATGTGCTTCAAATAGAGATGCAACCTCTCTAATAGGAAACGACTGGGAATCCTATAGCTCAGTTCAAATATTGGCACATTCAATCCTCCTCCATTGCGCTGAAGATGGGATTGCGCGTGTTTGGCACCTCGTTTTACGCGTATGCGTGTGTGTGTGTGTTTGTCTTCATCCTGCGCGCCGCTCACTCTCAGAGGAGCCCGGCGGCTCAGCAGGAGCCCCAGCCACGGGCGGCTCTCCGGCAGACGCTGCAGTGGTCGCACAACGGCAAGATCTTTAGCCTTTTGAGCCACGGCTCGGAGTACCAGACGCCGCGGCGCAGAGGCGCGCCGCGGGAGCAAGTGCAGGCGCGGCCGGTCGCCATCATCCGCGACGCCGCCGACGCGAAGCAGCCGGACGCCCGGGGCGAGCAGCGGCAGGAGCCGGCGGCGCAGCGGCAGCAGCAGCAGCGGCCGCCTCGCGGTCACGGTCCTCCGCCGGCGCTCCGGCGACTCGCGGGGGGACGCGCGCAGCGGCCGCGTCACCGCGAGCGGCCCGGTGAGCGCACGGGGACGCAGAGGAGCGGCGGAGTCAACGGGACGCAGGCGAGGCCCACGGTCAGTCCGCCTCCACCCGGGAGGGACGACATGATGGTCGGCGACGACCCCTACGACCCCTACAAGTCCATTGACAGCGAGAATCCTTATTATAATTATTATGACGTCTACGAGAGGCCGAGGTCGAGATCGAGACCTGGATATGGCACAAGATACCATCAGTACGGTAGGAAAAGTGTTTGCTAAACAACTTTAAAGTCACTGCGAGGATAGACAGAAAAGGTGTTTTGACGGTTCTTTCATGTAAATGCTTTGACTACTGTATGTTTAATGTGCGTTTACTGCACTGTTCCGCTCGTTGCTGCAGGTCTTCCTGATCTGGTGCCTGACCCGTACTACATCCAAGCCTCTGCCTATGCCCAGAGAGTGCCCATGTACAACCTGAGGTGTGCCGCCGAGGAGAACTGTCTGTCCAGGTACAGCCTCACTGGGGGGGTACTGGGGGGTGTGGGGGGGTCCCAGCCAAGTCTGAGCGCGACCGTGAGAGTTTTAAGCCTTAATAACCACCTAAAGCGTTTGTGGGGGAGCGCCGGGTAAAATGAACTGGTGGTGGATGAGAGGGCGGAGGGGTGGATTTCTGTAAGGGTTTAATCATAGTTTGCCTGAGGAGAGAAAGCCCAAATGGCAAACACATTATCGAAACTAACCCAAACAACCACGCGCCCCCAGACTGTTTTTCCACCCACCATTAAACACAGGCAGCCTCCACTCCGCTCCTCAGAGCAGAGGATGTAGCAGGAAAAACAATCTCAGCTGTTGACTCGGCTTTTTCTGCCTTTTTCTGCCTTCTCTGCGTCCTTTTTGCCGGGTCGGGCCTGCAGCTCGGCCCACAGGGCCAGGGACTACGACAGCCGCATGCTGCTCCGGTTCCCCCAGCGAGTCAAGAACCAGGGGACGGCCGACTTCCTTCCCAACCGGCCACGCTACTCCTGGGAGTGGCACAGCTGTCACCAGTGAGTAGAGCGGGTCCAGCTCACCAGCACACGTCACGTCTGGAGTCCAGGTCCATGTACAGGGAATTAGTATGGGATAAAGCTAGATTACTGCCTGCATGTACAAATGAATGTGATGTCAGATTCTTCTGGTGTTTTCTTACTATAATTTACTTCCCTAAGATTGTCTTGCTGTCATTACTGGTTTTCAGCCTGTAGTTGTGGTACGACACCCCCTGTTGACCCACGGCCGTGTTGCTCTTGGCTGTTTTATTGCTTTACAATCAGCACTGGCTGTAATTTCTACTCAAAGACTTCATCTTGTGTTTTCACAACCTCAGCATGAGGACAGTAAAACCTCTTTGAGCCTGAACTCCACGTTTTGACCTGAGTGTGCTGAAGGTATAAATGGGCCAAGTAGGAGAACGGCGGGTGTTTTTCTGTCCCTTTATTGTGCTTATGAGAAAGCGCGCCGCTTTTTTTCCTGGGCTCCGCTGGAACCACTTCATCACATAGTTATGTTGTGAAACAAGCGGCCCAGTGAACTGATTCCCGGTATGGAGCGCGTTTGGCCGCCGTTCAATAAGCCGCCGAGGACACTGTACAGTGTCGGTGTTTAGAATGTCAGCTGATGAGGCCTCACTAAGCAAACGGCCCTTTCAGATAATGGA
>NC_040892.2:4247500-4307500 GCF_900634795.4 Betta splendens | reverse complement strand
CAGCCTCTAATACTAGTTCTAGTCTATGCAAAATAGTATTAACGTGAAAAAGGTCATTCATAAGCTTTTATTAGGAGATCAGAGCTGATTTAACCCTGAGTCTGTAAAACTGCTTCAGACTTCAGAATCACAGAGACTTTAAGACATTAGTATAAATATTGTTTATCTGTCGCTTCTCACGTAACTGGTTTGGTTTTCTGACACACACACACACACACACACACACACACACACACACACCATGAATCATCTCTCCAGCATCTCACAGTGTATGAAGTGTTCCATCATGATCATGATGATGATTAGCTTTCTCATGTGACTGGACCTTCACTGCGGCACATTTGTACTTTACATACATTTAATGTACTGAACATTAAATGACAATTAACCTGTAGATTGCTGTAGATGTAGGTTTGTGTGTGTTTATACTGTGTAATGTATTAATATTTGTGATCTGATGATGTAAACCTTGTCCAGGTGCCATAACGTCAGCCTACAGCGAACAATCAAATTCTCCTGTAGCACTTTAACATGGACTGACACCAATAAAATGGATTATTTGCAGTCATTCGTAATCATAATGAAATCTGTTTTGTTAATAATTGAAATAATTAGTCTGACATTAGAAGCTCTTTATTAGAAAAGTGAATAGAAACAGTTTTTGTCACATTACAGGATTGTAGCATAAACAGGCGGAGAAGGAGATAAAACAGTACGGAGAAGCTTGGAAATGTTTGAAATTACAGCTGGGCAAAAAAAAGAAAGAACACAGATGAATGATTAGTTAATCACCATCATTCCATACACTTCTCCAATTTCAGTCACATTTCTACCTCAGTCAGAAGCATCAATAAAGGCTGATCACATACAGACTGAACCATACTGACCTCCAGAAGTCATTTATTCATTGCTTTTATCATGTGATAATCTTACACAGCAAAGCGCATCTGTTACTGTTCGGTGTTTTGGTTTTTCTGTAGCTATAACAAAAAAATCTAAATCCCAAACAGATGCTATGATAAATAGAAAAAACCTGAAATGCCAACATTTCTGTAACACAGAAATAGAAAATCCTTGATGTCCAGCCTTAGTGACACACACCTGCTGGGAGTGTGCGATCCAGCACCCAAACTCAACACGGCATCTATGGTCCCAGCTGTGGCTTTAAAGTTCTGTGTGAACGTCTTCATCTTTCAGCCGCTCGTCGTGGTTGGCTTCTGTCGGAGGCTCTTTCAAGTTGGCGTAGGCGACTTCTCTCGTCAGCTGCTCGAGCGGAGGCAGACCCACAGCCAGGTTCCTCAAAGCAATAGCTGTCATCAAGAATCTGACAGAAAAGAGGCACAAACAAATCAGAATACTGAATACGCAGATCTAACCAGTACTTCTACAGTATCCGTTTGTGTACACACTCACCCCCTCCGTATGGAGTAGTACTTTTTCACAGTGAAGTGCTCGAACCGCTCCAGAACGCCAGCCTCCCGCCGTTTCTTCACCTGCCTCAAGCGGCGCTGCCTCTTCAGGAAGAGCTTCACGATGGGGTCGGTGGCGTTGACCTCTGACCCTTGGTCACCTTCGGGAGCGGCGAGGGGCTGCAGCTCTGGAGGAAGGGGCCCGGTCTCTGCGGGAGGAGACAGTCTGCTGAGCGTTTCACGTTGAAGCTAAGAAGCCACGTTCACCACACACTTTCCACCACGTGGGTGGGTTTTCTCACCGGTGCCATTGCGAATGCGCTCCTGGATCTCCGACAGCTTGGTGAAGTTCTGCTGTAGCGCTGCTTCTGTGGTGTTGACGTAGACGTACATGTAGCAGGAAGGTCCTTCGGACACCGTGTACACTTTATGGTAAGCTCCAGCCGGGACCTGCACACACAGCACACATTACTATAAATACGATAATGTTTGAGTCCCAGTATAATGTGAATGATGATGACGAGGAGCTGTACCTTTATCTGCTCACCAGGATCCAAAGTGAAATTCTTCTTCTCCTCCACTATTTCCACAATCACATTGCCCTGCAACACTTGGATGCTGGTGTTGCCCAAATCCTCGCTCACAAAGTTTTCTAAGTGAAGACCTAAAGAGTGACACGTGCGTGTGCGTGAGTCTGAGCAGAACCGCAAACGACAGTTCACACCTAAAGACAACGTTACCTGGGAAATCAGCGATAAAGACGATCTCAGTCTGATTGTCCAAGCTGCCCTCGATCTCCTGGAACTTGAGCCTCCAAGGCGAGAGGTCTATGAGGAGAGGCATGAGCCACTTGTTTGGCTGGAAGGGTGACCACTCAGCCCTCACGACGTCCACACGAGGGTCGAAGATCCTTAGGAAGAGTTAGAGTTTAGCTTTGACGTTATAATTTAGCGTTAACGTTCAGCTTGCTCTCATACCTCTGCTGGAAACGCTCATTGATGGACACCCAGATGTCAAAGTAAATTTCAGGGTCTGTGATGTTATAGCGGGGCAGCAGCTGGTTGAGGCACGTTGCGTACTGCTTCAGCATGTCTCCGTGGTCTTTCCAGCGGCGGCTTTGCGTGAACACCTACAGCGCAGGCGACGTGCCTCTCAGTCAGTAAAGCAGCAAACACAAGCTCAAGAGAGTGACGCTCTTTGACAGCGTTACTCACCCCGGGGTTCAAGTATCCGGTTTCACCAGTTTTCCCGTCTCTGTAGGTGATCTTAACGTGCTGATGACTGCGGGAATGAACCATCATGTCCCATGAGTAGCCGTACAATCCATTAGTCCAGTTGTTGTAACCCTGGATAAACAGATATTTTACACATAACCATTTTCCCGCTGAATATATGGAATGACATCAGAGAAGCGGTGATAAGCATCTGCTTCGTTAGGGCTTTCACCCCATGCTGTTGTTTGCTGTGGACTATGACTGTTGACTTTGATTAAGCAACCGTGTTATGTAGAATATTATCAACAGGAACGTGCATGCAACTATTTACCTATTTGTTTTTCCATCAAATACAGCAGTAAATCCTGCTTTAAGCTAAAGGCGCACAAGAGGTTGATGTACCTGTGTGATGAAGTGGGAGTAAGGCAGGAAGAACTGTTCGATTATGTAAAGAATGGTAAAAATGGCTCCCAGTTTGTGCTTCAGTCTCAATTTGGAGGTTTTGGGGGCAGACAGCGTCTCCTGGCCTTCACTGTTAGTGGCCTCGTCCTTAGGGTAAACGCAGGAGGTGCTGGGCTGAGGGGTGGGTGCACAGAATGGGAGGCCTTCCCTGAGAAATGCTGGGAAACGGGCAAAGAATCTTCTCGGCCAGTCGGGGTAGCAGAAAATGGGAGTGGTGGCCAGCATCGTGTATGGAAACATGCCTGTGGGCGATAAAAAACTCACTGTGATGATGCTGGAATTGAGAATAAAAAGGAAAAGCAAGGCAACAGGACGGATGCCTCGGGTGAAGTAAGGTGACAGACGGACCTATGCTGAAAAGCTGAGAGTTCATACAGTGGAAGTAGGTGACGAAGAAAAACGCATAAGGTCGCGTAACGTCGAAAAACAGCAGGTAGCCAGCGGTCAGATCCAAAGCGAGACCGCCTCCGTGCACAACCAGTACACTCACCAAGTCCACAGGAAGAATGATTCTGTAAAACATAATGTGGACGGGCAGATTTAGAGCAGGAGTACTGAGATAAACAGTTAGTGGTTAAGAGCTAGGATGTCTGGACTGTGCTGCTTAAAAATACCTACTTGAAAGGATCAAAAAGCCAGTGATGAGCCAGGTATGACATTGAATATCCCTCCACCCAATCAGCATCCAGCTTTTTGATTCCAGCGATGAAGTATACAATAAATATCTTTTAAAAACAACAAGCAAATCTTGAGGTTCCACGTACCCATTTGTAAGTGAAAAATAACATTATAAGAAAGTAAACGTCACTAAAAGACAGACCTGAGTCCTCAGTAACGTGTAATTCCACAGAGGCACGTGAGCATTTCTTATAGTAGGTCTCCGCAATCCGTCAATGGACCTACAGACAGACAGGGGTTTGAACACCGGGTTCTGCTCACTCAGACACGAGGGAAATATACAAGCAAACCCTCACAGACAGCACAACAAGCATCACCTCACCAGTATCTGTTGCCATCCATTAGTGTGAGCTGAAATCCAATGAGGCCATAGAGGTAGGAGTGGTTGTTCCAGGCCGTTTTGTCCAGGAAAAAGATGTACCAGTACGTTGAGATGAACATGAGGCAGGAGAGGCGATAGAAACAGCCAAGCATGATGCCCAGGGCCCCTTTGATTAGAAACACTAGTTAGGATAGCAATCTGTTGGTAATGCAACACAGACAGGCTGAGGCACTCCTTTAGTGTATTATAGAAATCATTAGTCAGTCAGGACCCACCGAGGAACATCACCACATACACCACGTACATCCAGTCCAGCGGCAGCGGCTGTAAGAAGTTAAAGAGGGGGAAGCGGCACACAGGGGCCCCATCCAGATACTTGTAGTCCAAGTGACTGAGGCCCCGTTCCTGTGTGATATCAATAGCCATCAGCAAACCTACATAAAGAGACACAAGATCAAGAAAGACACTGTTCACAGCTCCAGCAAAATCAACCAGATGAGCAAACTGCTCCTGGCTTTGCCTACCAAACAAGCACCGGAAGATGCCCAGAGAAGCCGGGTCAGAGGGTCGGTTCAGGAGGGACACCAGGCTATGCCAGGACCTCAGGTCTTCCTTCCCGAACCCAAAGATCTGCTCCACCTTGGTTCTGGCCTCTTTGGGAGCTGCGTTCTTCTTTGCAGCCTGTTCTTCCCCATCGCTGCTCGCCAGAGCACCTAGAGGTCGAACAACAACACGTGTTCTTTTTAAACAGGATGAGCAGGTCGAAGGGATTCTGCACTAAACAGAATGCGACTCACAGAGAAGCATCATTAATAAACATCAGACACTAACTTGTAGAACTAGATGATCATTTCACAGTACAACAACCTCAAATTGGTATTGCAACGAGAACCTCACCTGCCGTGGAGTCCCTTGCTTCCATGCTAGGAAATACTCCGAATAACACGGGTTTCGTTTCGGGACAGGGGGTCTGTGCTCTCCCTGCCCCAGGTGGAGGTGCTCAGTGGAAGCGACCAAGTTACGTGTCACAGTCCCACGCACATACCCTGGTCCGGGCACTGGGAGGAGGGCGGTTGGGGAGGGTGCGGAATGTTGTGGAAGAGGTGCTCATCGTTGATTGGCTGATTCGTCCTCCGTGACGGCCCACTTTGACGTCATGTCCGGCCACACGCTGGCTTGTGTTAATACGTTTGGAAAAACAATGTAACGCAATTTCTTAGTCTGTATAGAAACAAACATAAGAAACAAACATAAAAATACTACTAAATAAAAAAACTAGTATTATATATAACTCGTTTTAAGTCTGTATGAATGACTACAACTAATTGCCACCAGGTGGCAGTGATGCGCCGTATTGCTTGTCTCCACAAAATGATTGCCGATAGATATATTTATAAGAATAGACACTCACTTTTAAACTTTCTATTGTCATTTAGACAGTAGAAACTGTCATTCAATAGTATTATTCAATAATAATACGTCGTTTGGAGGCTGTATATTACTTCAAAATTATTATAGGCAGTGCAAGTAATAGAATAGAGCAATGTTATTTTTTGACATAGTATGGAGCATGGGCTGTTATAATTAAAATCAAGGTAATAATTCAATTAACATGTTTACACAGTTTCTCACAATGCCCTGTTAAAACTCCTTGTTAAGTAAAGGTAAAGTGTAAATATTGATTTAGTCTTTTGAACTCAGAAAAAGACCGACAGAGTGGTTAGTAGAGTTCAGCTGCTATCTAGCACGTACGTGTTTAGCATTCTATTAACCTAATTTCCAAATATTAAAAAATAAATAAATTTGTATAAATAATAAAGTGAACATGCACAGAATTACAATATTTGTTTAGTTCACATTCCTCTTTATTGCGACAGGCGGCGCCAGTGAGTCTGTAACAGCGTACAAATGCTGCTGCTCACGTGAGAGAAGAAGAAAAACAATAGCAACCACAGTCGTTCAAGGTAGTTCCACATCGTCTCAGAACTCTGGGATCAACTGACTCTAAATTAGTAAATTGTGAGTGAAACCGCAATCTTAGTTGAGATGTGAAGGCGAAGCTAATGAGAGGAAGCGCTGTTATCGTCTGTGCGTGAACTCTGCAGCTAAGCTAATTTTGAGTTTAGCTAGCTCGTGTCCAACTGGCTCGTCAGCGTCGTCGGGCTGACCGGAGATAACCAGCCGGTGTACACCGTCCAAAGCAGCCGTGCACCTCTCCTTCGGGCTGCTCTGAGTTAAGCGTCAGGTAATGTTCCGCTTAGTCGTCGTCGTTGTTATTGGTAATTATCACGAGACTCGGTGAAGGAGGGAGCCAGTGGATCACACTGTTTTGGACACAAGCGACTCGTTTTGTTCCGTATTGTGACTTAAAAAGTACAAATAAGAGGAGAATGTAACAGCTGTAAATACACCAACAAATTTCACCCAATTTTTTTGAGACGGTCCTTTTATTTGACTTTATAATGTAATTTTTGATATTGTCATTGAATATGAAAACAATCATCATTACATCGCAATCTTTTTTTACTTTTATTTTGTCTAGTGCTAATGTTTTGGAAGCCAATTTTTAAGGAAACCAAATACGTGTAATTGTAATATTTTATTTAATGTGATCTATATTGGTGAAACTAAACAAGCCTTTGTTGGATAATTGTCTAAAGTAAATTTGCATTAGGTTAAATATATTGATTGCAACTGAGTCTTGGTCCATTGTTGTTATGTTGATGTCATTTTACTATACAGCACAGTTTGTGACAGCTGTTTTGCATACTTTAGATCTTGTTTAAAACACAGCAATGGGAAGTCTGGGCTCCAGGTTCCAGTACCCAGCTCAGGGACCAGAGGAGGTTACAGAGGGAACAAGCACCGGTCACAAACACAGCTGCGAATGCAAGAAGAGGAAACGAAATGCTCAGTGTGACTGTGACAGTGAACAAGAGGAGGATGAATCCATACTAGATACACCTCGCAGGTAACTTAAGTAGCCAAAGGATCAATTATCTATTTACTGTCAAATGCCTTGCTCTCGATGATTCCCTCTGTTTTGTGTTTTAGAAAGAAATTAAAAAGCACATCAAGATATATTTATCAGACTTTGTTCCTCAACGGGGAAAATAGTGACATTCGCATCTGTGCTCTGGGACAGGAGTGGAACCTCCACAAAGTCTACCTGTGCCAGGTGAAATATAAAGTCACAGCAACTCCTCAAAAAGCATCTGTGTTACATGTGTGTTGTCCTCGTCCTTTTCTAACCCCCCCCTCCCTTCTGTGCATTTTGCAGTCTGGATATTTCTCCAGCATGTTTAGTGGCTCTTGGAAGGAGTCTAACATGATGGAAATAAACTTGGAGATCCCAGACCAGAACATAGACACTGAAGGTGAGAGAGACTTGAGGGAAAACAACTGGCTTTGCTAGTTTTGTGACTTTGTTTTGTAGTAATGACCTTTGTTTTGTGTGTGTAGCTCTACAGGTTGTATTTGGATCTTTGTACCGGGATGATGTTCTGATCAAGCCCAGTAGAGTCGTCAGTATACTTGCTGCTGCGTGTATGCTACAGCTGGTTAGTAGATTGAAAGAAATTGGCTGACTCAAGCGTGTGTACATGTCATATGACACAGAAGATAATCAGTACTTGTGGTTTGTTGTTATTGGCAGGATGGTCTGATCCAGCAGTGTGGTGAAACTATGAAGGAAAACATCAGTGCAAAAACTGTTTGTGGCTATTACGCTTGTGCCACCATCTATGGCTTGGACTCCGTCATGAAAAAGTCAGAATCTATTTTATTTTTTATTTTTTTTTAAAAAGGACTAGTTAATTATTACTATACTAACTATTATTACTTGATATATATTAAACTGTATGTTTGTGAATCTATGTATGCAGGTGTCTTGAGTGGCTTCTAAACAACCTGATGACCCACCAGAATGTTGAGCTGATGAAAGAACTAGGGTATGTGCACACAGCTTACAATCAGTTGTGTTGAGTTAAAATGCTAAAGTATCTGATTCTTCTGCACTCCATTTACAGGGCAGAGGTGATGGAGCAGCTCATTCAGTCATCAGACCTGTTCGTCATGCAGGTGGAGATGGACGTATACACTGCTCTGAAAAAGGTACCTTAAAGCTCCTAGATGTGCTTACTTTAATATGTGCACTGTCCTTTCTAATTTATTTTATTATTATAGTGGATGTTTCTCCAACTGAATCCATCTTGGGACGGCCCCATCAAGCAGCTTCTGGCCGATGCTGATGCCTGGCTTTGCAAACGTAGGACAGGTACAGTAAGACTGCATCTCTAATGTTCTATTTAATTATCAAAATGTCTTGTTTGTCACCACACAAAATGTTTGATTGTCAGTTCTGTATTTTGGTCTATAGACCTGTGTGAAAAGGAGCCTTTCTTAAACACGGAGGAGGGGACCCCATTTTGTTCTGTGTTTAAATATGTTCGTCTTCAGTACATCATCAATGATCTCGCATCTGCACGTATCCTGGAGAGAGATAATATTTTACCCCCTGGTAAGATGCAGTTTTGTCCGACATAATCCCACCTGATTTTTCTGTAGTAGAAAACCTGTGAGGATTAATTTAATTTAAATTATTTTTAGTAGATTTTGACATAACTTTGCATGTTTCTTTAGAAAACTGTCCCCAGAACCTCTGAACTAAGACTAAAGTGCAAGCTGGGAGTCCTTGTTATCATTATTTACATAATTGAACAGTTTCTATCTTTGAGCTTAAATCAGTCTTCTCACTAAAGCACTAAATGGGTTTATTGTTATGTCATTGATTCTCATCCCTGCATTTACTCACATTAACATTGTTTAAATGCATTTTATGTTCTAGATTGGTTAACGTCGGTGTACAAAAACCAGTGGTTTGCTATGCTGCGCACAGAATTTGATAATGATAATGGGTAAGAGCGCGTACACAAGTTAATAGACTGCAGTCATTATGACTATGAACAGTGTTTTAAAGTTGTGACAATGGTGCTGCCTGTCTGTCATTAGTCCCCAGGAAGCTAACAAAGAGGAGTTTGAGCTAAGCAGTATGAGGTGTGGCAGGAAACTCACCAAAGATGGAGATGTGAGTCAGTCATGCAACAATCTTTGCTTTCATTGAATTAACATTCAACAATTTCCACTGAGAGAAACTGTGGTGTTTTCCTTTTGTCAGTACTGCTGGCGGTGGACAGGCTTTAACTTTGGTTTTGACTTGTTGGTGACCTACACAAACCGCTTCATAGTGTTCAAAAGGAACACTCTGAGTCAGCCATGTGGAGGCGCTGTGAGTCTGCAACCTCGAAGACATCTGGCATACAGGTCTGCCATGTGATTATTGCACTTGTCTAATATGTTAAGTGATGAATTCACCAATTACACAGTAGGTGGTTTCTCTAGCTACTGCTTGTGTTTTGACGTGAGAGTCGTATTTGCTTTTACATAGAGGTCTATAGGAGAACAAGCATTTTCAGGGAGTAGTGGTATATTTACAGTTGACATTTCACCATCCTTGTTCCATTTAATTTTTCCAGATTACGTCTTGCCTCATTCGACAACCGTGGAAAACTGGTCTGCAGTCGCTCAACAGGTTACCAGCTACTAACTCTTGAGAAAGACCAGGTCAGTCAGTGCTGTTAACCTACAGATGCTTAGTCCCTTTATTGAACATAGTTTCGGATTACTTAGCATTTTTCCCTTCAATCACACAGGAGTATGTGGTGATGAACCTCGACAGCCGGCTGTTATCATTCCCACTCTACGTATGCTGTAACTTCCTGTATACCTCGCCCCAGTCAGAAATCCGCCCAGATTCGCCAGAACCTGAATGCAGTGCTCGCACCGGGTCCTGATGCCTGTTCAGCTGCTACTATTTCTTTGGTAACATCAAGACACTGTCACAAGCTTTTATGTACAGTCCACTGTCATTGTAAAAGCATTTTGACTTTGGACATAGTGTTTGCATGCTCTGTGACTCAGTGAGTCGTTAAGGCAATGTGTTTTGTATCTCGATATTCAGTATTCTGAGTTGGGCTAGGAAGTGGTGGTACTGAGCTTCTGGACCAATCATCACAATGGAAAACTATAATATTTAGGTCTAGTGATTGTGAGGACCACTCAAGGATTCATCTTACCTACACCTATATATGGATATATTGCCATCCTGGAATATGGGAATGTGATGATGGATCGACACCACAGGGAGGAAAAACTGCCTCATCATAGTCCACAATATTCATCACACTCTTTCACTCCTGTTAGATTGACTACGAATCCATCAAGGGTTAGTTTCATCCTTTTGAATTTGTCTGAAAATAAACCTTTATCTCGCCTTTAATTGAACAAGTTCTCACAAGAGCATACATTGTCCATTACCAAGTGGTCATTTTCAAAAAGCTGCTGTTACTCCGACTAGGGAAAGTGTGAGACCTGCTCATATATATTGGTCATATAACCATCACTGAAAAGAGAATGCATCTAATGGATGCACATCTTTTTGTTCTGGTTGGAACAGATAACACCTGTCTTTTGTATCTGACTCAACAGCTGTGGCAGAGTCTAAACAGCATCATCACCTTTTGGATTAAATGTGTACAGTTGAATTCTTATCCAAAAACATGTTTTTGTAAGGGAATGAGCATTGTGAGGTCAAAAAACCAGGATTAACAGTAATTTCTTGCAGGGCAGTGGGAAGACAAGGGACCGACACCAGCTCTCTGTTTACTGTGAAACCCACAAACGTTCACCTCAGACTTTATGCAGTTTGTACCAGCTATGCCGGGCTAAAAGGTCACTTCCGGTCTTTGATGTTGGCTAAACATCTGCAGCGCATCTGGTACGTGTGGGGAGATGTACAAGTTTTGGAAATTTGTTTCACGCTTTAAAACATGGTCAACTTGAGGTCATTCAAATTTTCAGTATTATTTGCCTGTATATCTGCTGCTGTATCTGTGATCAAGTTAAATGCTCAACAAGTTCTTTTTATTTGGCATTTATTTATTTTTTTAATGTCATTTGTATTGCTTTATTTGTGCAAAAGAAAACGGAAACCTATCTGGACTGCCAATAAACTGCCCATTCACATGGGCTGTGGTGCTATTGTGTCTCTACGTTCTTTCTTTCAGCTACCTGTATGTTCATGCTGAATTTATGCTTTACTGCTGCACTGGACAACTATTCCGTTTATCTTATAGTTTTTGGTGTCTATTTTTGAACATCTCCTAAAACTTCAGGTCTGATTTTCCTCATGGTTCCAGCAGGTTGGTTCCAGTAATGTCTAGATCATGTATTAGAATTAGATATATTTCTGTTTAGAAATAATGAGTATTCTCACTAGTTTGAATCTGATCATGGTTCCTCCCGTGGTGCTTATTCTGTTGATACTATTGTCTCAGTTGATCACTAAAAAACAGAAGTTCCTTCAGTACATCTTCTCTGTAGTTAGTTTGATTTATTTAGACAACTGCAGTTTTTCTAATGGAGTATTTGAACAGAATTTCCATGAATTGTGATCAAAGGGCCGGATGAGGTCTGTTTGTGTAAAAACAACAAATACTCATGTAACTTGTAAAAATTTGATTTGATCAGAGCAGTGTTTGGTGGTACAACCTTTTAATCAAGCCTCTATGCTTTAGGGCTGTCATTTTACTCAGTTTTCATTATTATAAAGATGTACCATCACTGATCTAATTTACAAGCTCTAAAATATTTGCTGAATTCTTTGGTGTGATGTATTAGTTTTGCTCACCATTCAGACCTTGTGCCCACTCATTCACTTTAATAACTCACACTCACAACAGTCTTTTCATGATGCATTAACACCAAGAGGCAAATCACAGTAAAACAACAAAAATGAGAATGACTCCTTAGGGCGAGGAAGCAAAAAGCAGAGCTGTATTGAAAAAAACATATGCATCCATACAAACACATCTAAATCATGTTGATCATTTTTGGAAACGACAGATGCATCTGTGCTTTTGGAGACAGACCAGGTTTAAAGGAGCCAAAACCTTTCAGTCGGTTGTTGTTCAGGCAGGTTTATTGTTCAACAACTACACAGAGCAAATAACAATAATAAATGTCACACTGAGCAGTTTGAATCTTCACAACATCAAAAGGTCACAGCTTCTAAAACCTGTCAAAACCCTAAGTTACATGATCACGACCTTCACTCTTCACTCTTCCTGTCCTCTGCTCTTCAGCCATCACTGACAGAGTCGACCGACTCCGTGCTGCTGTTTGTGTGAATGACCCCACGTTGTCTCTGGGGCTGACACCAATCACTACTGTATAGAGTCCAAGTTCTCTTTGAGCCGTCGGGTCATGCTGGGGATCAGGTTAACATGGTCGTCCACGCAGCTGCCCACGCAGCGGTCCATCAGCGAGCGAACAGCTGGCTCTTTGGCACCTGAGTCAAAAAGATCCTTCCCTTTGTCGTTGCAGTGCATCGTGCATCTGCTCAGACGGTCCTGAGAGAGACAGAGGTTAAATGAAGACCTACTGTAGCTAGGAATGAAGATGATGAATGATGAAGATGATGGCGGTGACTTGATTGTCAACACGTGACCTGCCTAAGGTCACGTTACTGACTCTCCTCTCACCTGAAACTTTTCCAGCTCGGAAGTGACCAATCCCTGAGCTTTGGCCATGGGAGTGTGACACCTCTCGATGCACTGATGCACCTGAGACATGGAGTCTGTGGAGAGATCGCAGCAGTCCGCGCTGCACCGGAACATGCGACCCTGCGGCAGAGATCAGGAACACGCGCTTTACACGGGATGCGCACGAAGCGCTGCACGCACAGGTGTAGTTTCAAGACACAGAACGTCTACCTGCATTTTCCGAATGTGGTTCCTTTCCAGACTTTGGACCATTTCTTCCACCGCAGCCTGCACACGTGCCTGATGCGCCTCCGCCATCTCTGCTCGCCCTCTTCGCTCCGGACGACACGTTCAGAACCTGAACCCAACCGGCCCGCTGCTTCCTGCACAAAACCGCTTTTATTTTACAAACCGATACAAACTAAGGTCACCTCCATTCAAGCATGGTTCAACGTGAGAAGATGATCGCGTCACTTCCGACTTTCTTCCGCAATCGGTTTTAGAAAAACGGCTCATCTTCCGTTTTGTGGGACTAAACTTCGGTTCATTGACTACCTTTTTACATGCCCAATGTTTTTCCCTGTTATGAACGTTGGACGACAACAATTCTTATAATTATTTTATTTTTGTTGCGCTTGAAAATTGCACACAACTTCCGCTTAGAATTATTGTACGTTGAGAAAGAGTTCGGGTCACATGATATTTCAAAACAAAATACTTGTACTTGTATTTAAGTCACACTGTTTTAATTAATTTAAATTAAAATAAATTTTCGGTGCAAATTTAATTTAATAGTAATAGTCTTGCATTCAAATGACTTTAAAATTAATGACTTAATTAATCTAATGGATATTTACTGATTTGTTGCTGAATTTCTTTACAGTTAACTTTGTAGACCTTTATTGTGAAGCCTTCTGTTGCGGAAGAGTGTCAACGTCCGGAGACTTTTACTGTGTTCCGACCTGATCCAACCGTTCAACAAGTTTGGTAAGTCATTTAATTCATTTATGTTTGTCCGCAACTCAGTTTTATGCTGACGGAGACAGAATGAAGGCTTTAGCGAGCCTTAAAACTGCTGGACTGAAAACTACCGGATCGTCTACTGACTTTGGAAACTGTGTCCAGTTCAACCATCACTAAACACTTTAACTTACGTGCTTTTAACAGTAGATTCGGAAGCGACGCGTCGGCTTCGTCTTTGCTATGATTATGTTACAGTTTCCTTTGCGATCGTCTGCAGGAGAGAAGAAGTCGTCGGAGTGTGACCTTTGACCGTAACTCAGCTGTTCGCTCGTCCCGTGCAGGTGCTGCTTGGTGCTCTGCTCTGAAAGCCCACGATGCAGCTCCCGGTTCTGACACTGAGGTCGCTCCTGGTCCTGGGGCTTTGGAACTCAGGGAGGAGAAGTCTGGCCTCAGCCCCGGAGCTGCGACACCCTCCACAAAAGATCGGTACGCTGCTCCCAACGCTGCACAACACGTCGCATTTATGACATTCACCAACCGATTTAGCCTTGAAATACAAATATTCAACCATCAACCAAAGCAGCTCAAGTCAAACCTCTTAGAAAGGTCGACTAATATCACAGTTTTGGGAAAACAAACAGTCAGGTTTCCTCATGCAGGATTTTTTTCTGATATTCTCTGACTTAAATTTATAATAAATACCATTTGAACCTTTATGGTCTCACACTTGTCAGTAAAAGAATTGTAATATTTTAATTAAAAAGGCTTTCAATGATTTTGACGTCTACCAGTATGTAACATGGTCTTTCCTCTCCCTGCTGCTGTAAAGCTGTGATCGGAGCCGGCATCGGCGGCACCGCAGCAGCACATTACCTGAGGCAGGAGTTTGGAGATGGCGTGAAGATCGATGTGTTCGAACCGGGAGCCGTTGGTGGGCGACTGGCGACCGTAAAGATGGCAGGTCACGAGTATGAGATGGGAGGCTCAGTGATCCACCCTCTGAACCTTCACATGAAGCACTTTGTAGAAAGATTAGGTGAGTATAACTCATTATTAAATTAAACAGACTTGGCATAAATACATGTACCCGTATGTAGTTTATATGTGTTTTTCTCTGTTTGTTTTCAGGTCTTTCTCCGAAGCAAGACATCCCCTCTAAAATGGCCATCTTTGATGGGAATGAGATCATGTTTGAGGAGAGTGACTGGTTTATAGTGAACTTCTTTCGCCTGCTCTGGAGATACGGGTTCAACTTCCTTCGAATGCAGATGTGGGTGGAGGGTATTTTGGACAAATTCATGAGGTGAGGAAAAAAGTTGTGATTTAAAAAAATTCTAAAACCTCAAAACAAAATGGCCGCATGACCTGCCAACGTGCTCCCTCACAGGATCTACCAGTACCAGCAGTACGGTTACTCATTCTCCAGCGTAGATAAACTGCTGCACGCTATGGGTGGCGAGAGCTTTATTACGCTGATGAATCAGACTTTGGAGGAAGCCATGATGAAAGAAGGTTTCTCGCAGACCTTCCTCAACGACATTGTCGCACCGATAACGCGCGTGAACTATGGTCAGAGCGTCCGCATCCATGGCTTTGTGGGTAAGTTCCACAGGCTTGAGCAAACGCACTATGTCACAATGGAACGTTCTTGTTGAGCGGCGTAATAGTGAGTTTGTCTCGACCTCTAGGGGCCGTGTCACTAGCAGGAGCAGGTTCAGGCCTGTGGTCAGTGGATGGAGGCAATAATAAAGTGTGTGCAGGACTGTTGTACCACAGTAAAAGTGAGCTCATTTCTGCCAACGTCACGTCCATTTCATTCACACTCCGACCTTCTAAGAAAGGTTTGATCCGTCGCCTGTCGTTTCCTATCATCCGTGTGTCTGTCACGAGGTTGTTGACTCCTTATTTCGCTCTTTTTCAGGCACCACGAACAGCTTCTACGAGGTCAATTATGTGGATGAGTCTGGCTCGGCCCACTCCCTGTATGACATTGTGGTAATAGCCACGCCGCTTCACGAGGGGAAGTCTGACATCACCTTTTCAGGCTTCTCCCCTCCCATACCTTCTCACTACCCGGGCCGCTACCAGCAGACTGTGGCCACCATGGTCCACGGTCTGCTGAACATGTCCTACCTCGGGACCACGGAGCCGGCCTCAGACTTCACCGTCACTGACATTCTCACCACGGACTCCAAAGGCTCTTTCATTAACAGCTTGAGCGCCGTGGACCCTGTGCACATCCCCGATGGTTACAAGCGGCCCCCCGCCAGCCAGCCCAAAGTGTGGAAGGTCTTCTCCCCCCAGCCACTGACCCAGCAGCAGCTGCAGAACATGTTCGTCTCCTGGGATTCCACGTCTGAGGCCCGCTGGCTGGCTTACCCCGTCTACCGCCTGCCCTATCGGAAGAGCCCCCCCTTCATCCTGCACGACAGGCTGTATTACCTGAACGCCGTGGAGTGGGCAGCGAGCGCCATGGAGATGAGCGCCATCTCTGCCCGGAACCTGGCCCTGTTGGCGCACCACCGCTGGCACCAGCAGGCCGGCAAAATTGACCAGGAAGACCTGCACACGCGTCTGAGAGGGGAACTGTGAGGAGCGGAAGCTCGTGGGCTGTTATGACTCCTATGGAGGCAAGTCCCTGTCCACACTCGCTGCAGGTGTCTGGGGCGCCCCCGTGGGTTTGGCCCTTTATTTGGCAGCAGTCACGACTTTTTGTGAGGTAACTTTATACGCACTAATGCTAAGATCTGCGAACACTCTGAGATTAGAGTTAATACGTCAATCAGTTAAATAATCGAAGAGTTGAGGGAAAATTTGTCTGCGACTGTTTAAATAATTTAAAACATTTTAGGGTTTTAGTTCCTGACAGTTTATAGTTGTTCTTATCTGACAGTGTTGTAAAAAACAATAAGGTTTGTAAATGTCCATCATTATATTCTACAGTACTGATGTACATACCTCTTAATAAAGAGAAAACACTCTAATCAGGTAGCATAATTAACAAGCAAAGCAGCAGTTAGGCTACTTCAGATATGACCTTAAATGATACGTTTGCCCTTTTGGTGCCGTGACTTCACTGCAGATCTGAGCAGTTAATGAGTCCAGTGTTATTACTGCGTTGTTGGGTCCTGGTTGTGGTTAAGGGTTAGGGTTAGTCGTATTTGCGATCACTGTGAACGACACTGCACTGCCGGACGGACACGCAGGTGTTTCCCTGTCAGCAAGATGTCCGAACACATTCTGTACGTTACTTTTTCCCACACGGTCTCGTTGTGTCCACAAACATTAACCCGCGCGTCTTTAGATCTCTACCTCCCTTGGCTGCTGTACATGTTAGTGGATGAGCTCAGGCAGTTTTACTAGTTATAAAGCACTAACTAATTAGAATATTTTTCTTGTAATTTAAATACTGATATTTGATTAATATAATTGAGAGATGCTAATAACACAGATTGGTTAAGAATGGTGCCTTAAAGGTGACAAATGCCTTTAATAATTATCTCTCATCAGTTGTCCTGAATTGTGACGATTCTGAAAATGCATTACTGTACGATACATCTCTGATGATTCATGGACTGTACAGGTTTGTTAAATGGTTCTTAAGCACATTTAAAAATGTTTTTTATGTTGTTCCGAGTCTCCTGCTTGTGAATGTTTGTCAATCTTTTCTCTCGCACCTTAATCCATCAGTGTTTCAGCGTTAGTGGAGAATTAGGTTTCCTTTTTGATGTCAGACTGTGCTGAAACCTCCTGCATCCTACAATGTTGAAAGTGTTTACAGTCACAATAAAGCCTCAAGCCTTGTACCATGTTGTATCTCATTCTGTGAGGCAATTACAAAATCTTATATTAGTCCTACACGTAAAAGTGCATCGTTCTCGACTTTGACAACAAAAAAGGGGAGTCCTAGCATCTAACAGACACAATAACATCCCAAATGAAGCCTCATGTGACTGTGGAGCAACAATGGGAGGCATTGACTGACTGAATAAGGATGCGTCTGTGTGGTGATGTGCGACGCAGCTGTCCTCTCAGGTAGGGAGGGACAATGGTACCAGTCCATGCAGAACACGTGACGCCACTGAACATATAAGAGACTTTGAAGCGACAATACATTTTAAACTGACACCCAAAATCCTTGGTGCCAACAGACCAGCAGCCGAGATGAGATCTCTAGTGTTTGTCTTCCTCACTGTGGCAGCGTTCCACACTGGTAAGAACGCACGCTGACAGAAAGCTGACAAAAACGTCTGTTTATTGATGAAAGACATTACAGCAATGTATGTGTTACGCTTCTAGCTCACTCAGCTTCTCTGGAATCTGCACAGAAAGACGAGGCAGCTGTTCCATATGGTGAGGACTATTACAAATGATAAATATGTCAATGTAATCACAGCAGGTGGCCCTCGTCCTCTGGTCCTGCTGGACGTGTCTTACTCTTAAAAGGGTTTATTCTCTCAACTGTTTCCTGGTGCATTTCTCTTCTGTATAGATTTAAGCGATTCTTAATTCCCCGTGAGATTTGGAGTTTTATAAATGAACTGAAATGAATTCAACTTACTGTAAATGTCTTTTGTTCTTCTTGCAGATGAGCTCACTGCACTACAAAAGATTGGTAAGATGCATTGTTCCAACTGCCCATCTGACTGTTTTTGAATACTAAAATTTAAAATTTGGGTCATATTCAGATACATGGTTGTGGATTAACAGTTCCATACTGTTAATTGTCAGCAAGGTGTGTAAGAAAAAGTGTTTTAAATTGTTTTACTACTGCAGGGAGACTGAATTGCAATGATTTCTTAATATAACTGTACTTTCTGTAGGTGTTCTCATTGATTAGGTAGTTGTGTTCCTTACTTCTTTCCTGTGTGTCTGCAACCATCCAGCTCTTCACTGTCTTTGTGCTCCAACAGATCAGATGGAATTTGAGGCTGCTCAAAAGATCGAGGCTGCTCAGCTGAACGGTACGTACGACCACAGATCAGGCCAATGACCTTAAGATTAAGTGTGGTGATAACATGAGCAAACGTGAGTTTATTTATTTACAATATGAACTTAATAAATGTTTTGCAATAGTAACATTTTATAATTTTTTTGTTAAGACACAGAGGGACGGAATGAAGACATTCGCTACCTTGGTAAGAAAAACCACATACACTACATGATATTTTTGAGCACATACTATTTTTATAAGGCCTATTTTTACTACATACTATATTAAGGCATGGTCAAAAATACAGCCTGCTTTGACCCCATACTATTCATGTACATATAGTAGTAGCAAAGTATTGTTGCTACGGCTGAATGGTTAAGGCAATTGACTTTAGACCAGGGGAACTAGGATCAAATCCTTGGCAAAGGCATTTAAATAAATTTAGAATGCTTATATCACCACGCTGAACTTACCTATTATTTTTCACGATACAAATGTTTGTGATTAATAAATACTTTTAACAAAAGTGGCACAGTGTTTTATAGAATGGTTAAATGTCATAGAGTTGCCTGCTATAGAAGAATGGTCACAAACTTGTCTTAATATCATACGAGCCAGGTTCAAGTCCTGCTGTGGACAAATATTTTTTATTTTATAGTGTCTTTTACAATAACTACATCAAACGCAACCTATTTTTTGCATTATACAAATTTTGTGATCAAATATAGCACACAGCATACTATACTAAGGCATATTTGGCCACATATTGTCCTACATGGAGTGGTCTGCTGGTACGGTACTGTCCTGTTAGCAGAAAGGAGAAAACTGGAGAAGATGAAAGCAAGCTGGGGTTTGGGGATGCTCCTGAAACCAGTGCAGGAGGTCGGAGAAACAAGGATGGTAGCCAAGCTTTTGTTTTTACTGAAGTGGATTTCATCTCCCTGTACGACACAGTGTCATCTTTGCGCAGCTCCTTCAGCATCAGACTGTTACACGAAATATTTCTGACAAACCAATTAACTGCTCCAAATGCTACTAACCACTAAACCACTAAATAGACAGTGAATTCTCTCACCTTGTGCCTTATTTACATTTATTTTGTGTGTAATACCACAAATCAAATACATAGGTACATTTCTATTATTATTCTTCATACTGTTAAGACGATTACATACTGTAATCTCTTTTTAATTTTACACATGCTATTTTAGGTACATGATATGTGGCAGAAACCACATACTAAAATGTATGTGGTCAAGGGATGTTGTCAAAATATGCCTTAGTATTGTATGTGGTCAAAAATACTATGTAGTATAGTATAAAGTACAGTTGCCAAAAATGGGCCTTGGTGTAGTATGTGCACAAATAATTTGCCTCTAGGCAAGTATAGTATGCTGCAAAAAATGGGCAGTAAGTAATTCACCTTAGTATAGTATGTGCTCAAGAATATCATATAACAACATACTATGTGATATTCCTGAGTATATACACACAGAAAATACGCCTTAGCATATTATGCTGTAAAAATATGCCATAGTATAGTATGTGCCCAAAAATATGCTATAGTATACAGTATGTTGCCAAAAAATACGCCATAGTATATGGTATGTTTCTGACCACATACTATACTAAGGAATATTTTGAATATTGAATTGAACATTGAATTCAGTCAACTAATAATAATTTAACAGATATTAGTTCATTTTAGTCTTTTTCTTCCAGAGGCTGTTCATGATGAATCTGGTGAGTTCTGTTTAACACAAAATGAATAATACATCCTGATTTAATATTACACTGTCAAAATATTTCCATCAGAAGAGGAGCATGTTGCAGCTGAGGATGTGGTCACAGGTGTGTAAAAAGCACGGTACGTGTTTATTACCCTGAGATATGACAGTCTAACTGTAGCATCCTCCTTCAACAGAGGGAGGCGGTGTCACTGACGCTGCAGCTCATGAGGGTGAGGCTTTTACTGTCCCTGTATCAGCCTGTAGATGGCAGTGACCAGGCAGTTCTGAACTGAACTGGATCACAATGAACTGGTTTAAATAAAACATTGTTGTGACTGACTTCACTCCCCTGTTTACCACAGGCTCAGAGTCTGAGTCCTCAGAGGAAGTAGAGGGTGAGATTGTGACACTGATGTTTTTCAGCATTTCCAGTATATTAAATGTTTGACTGAAACATGTGTATGATTTCTGAAAGGGGGCAAATATGTAGTAAACATAACTTTCCACTTAACTACTTTTTAAAAAAATATCTGATTTTACTTTTTATTTGACATTCAACTGCTTTTCATTGTCTTCCTAGATCACATTGAGGCAGAGAATGAGACTGCGAGCAGTGTGGGTAAGGATGAGTGAAGTGGGCGCTTAAAACACAAGACAGTCTACGAATGACCACGGTCGTGATTAGACACTTACTCATTTCTTCTCTGCAGATGAAGCCAGTCAGAACTCAACCAAAGAGCCAGGTAAAAACCTTTAAAAGTCACCATCAGTAACAGTTACCGTTGAAATCCACATAAACACTGAGTTTGATAAAGATTGGAACGTGATTACTGTAACATTTTTGAGGTCGACTAAAAAGTACCTGCTGAGACAAGATGTGGTGAACTGTTTTGAGAAGCCTAGTGAATGTCAAACTGCAGGTTATGTCAGGAAGTGAATAGTAGAAGCCAGAACCAGTCAGAGCTAGATTTAAACTGTGTCAAAACATCTACCGACTCTTTGTAATTAAGTCAATAAATGCCTCAAGAGCAACTACAAAATTACTATAAAATCCAGAAAATTATACTGTTGAAGGAAATGTTGCTTTGGACATATAACTACAGTTTACTGCCTGATCTCACACACAAGATGCTAAGATTATTTACTGGAACACAGTCCTCCTTGTGTAAGTAAATCTAGGACAGAAATCCAGGCCACTCTGAGATGTCTGTTCCCAGGTGCTTATTGTGCTTGATTTATACTGTATCATCTGCTCCTGCTAATTTTAGCTCTAAAGATGCACCATTCTTGTCCTGAGATAATATTGAGATTCAAGCTCTAACTTGTTGATTCAGTTAGTAGTTTTCTTTTATTATTTTACAAACACCATTCACTCATTACCTTCAACTGAGGCTTAAAGGGGAACAGTATTAGTAGTAAATCCTGCGTGGGCAGTGTTGAGCCCCCACTGGTACAGACATAGATCGTCAGCAGAAGCGTAAAGAGGGTGAGTCATAGAAAAAAAAAACTAGCAGACGTCATTTATACA
Organism: Betta splendens; assembly: GCF_900634795.4. Taxonomy (NCBI): domain Eukaryota; kingdom Metazoa; phylum Chordata; class Actinopteri; order Anabantiformes; family Osphronemidae; genus Betta; species Betta splendens. The sequence goes on along the minus strand of NC_040892.2, from coordinate 4,285,661 downwards.
CTGGCTTTGAGAGATCTGGAAAACTACTGAATTGTGGTGTGTTTGCAATATAAAGCTAGCGTAAAGGAATCTTCTCTCTGTCTGTCCCATCACAGATGTATTGGAGTGAGAAAGCAGAGCGGCGCGTGAACCCAGCGCTCAGTCACCGGGCACTGCCTGAGCGGCACTAAGCTTACTGTCAATAAAGACGGGAACAATCCCGCATATCTGTACGAGCGGTGTCAACTTTTGTTTATGCTTTCACGTAAACATGTGGTCTGTTAAACCTTGTAAAATGACTCAGCACATTCTAGGAGGTTTAGCAACACAACACTTTCAATAACATCAAGGAGTTTGTATATTTTCAAATTAACAAAAGGTTCAAAACTAGTATTTTCTCAATTTTATTTTTTGAATCTCTGACCCAGAGTATGTTATGTATTAAAAAAAACACTTTTCTTTGGTACCTAAAAGAAAATAAAACAATTAAGGCAACTACAGCATCTATAGGTCTCAAATGCGTTTAGAACTGCAGCCAAATTACCACACAAACTGGTGGCATGCAATGTACATCTGCCCTCATTCAACACTAGCTAAACATTAAACCACCCAGTTGTAGAACTTCCAGTTTTTAGTATCCTGTTCCTCATTGTTTAACCTTAAACCAGCTTCTCAGGCCAGAGCAGAAAAAGCTAGAGCAACCTGTGTCTAGAGACAATGACGATTACGAGTGGGGGGGAAAATATACATGTACAGGGGAAGTAGCTGATAAAGAACAAGGTTGATGCAGGCCTAAAGCATTTTAACCATTGATGATGCAATCAAGTTTTAACAGGAAACTTAAGGTTAAGCACACTTTTGCATTAGGTGACATTCTGCAACATTTCTCAAATTCAAGTAACCTAGATATTTTATATATCAGTGCAGATATTTGATACCGCCACTGATGAATGTTAAGCCTGGATGTTGAGGTTCTGAAAAACAGAAGGCAGAATCCACTGACTAAGGACTCCGTCATTGCCATTTCCTGCTTTCTTACAATACAGGTCATATGATTTTGCAGGTGATCATCCAGTGTTATATTTATGCCCCCACCACAATATTATCCAAATAACTGTTAAAAAAAAAGTGTGATTATGATTCATTTCAGTAAAACAGAAATCATTTCCCCCACTCTAAGTGGGGGAAATGAACTTTTGATCTACACAAAAGGAAGTCTGATGAATTCATTTACAATTACTTGGGTTGAGTTGGGGAGGAGTACAAACTTACACAAGAACACCACATTCTCCACCTTACTGTACTGCTTTTGCATCTACATTACTTTCAGTATGTGTTGACTGGAGAGTAACTCTTCAAGGCTAATACTGCATTTTAACGTGAGTTTCTTTAAAAATTACTGTTCATTTTGTATTATTCAACTGTGTATACAATGAGCATTAGAAAACAAAAGTTCTAAACTGAATAACTCTTTACAGAATGATGCGATATGAAAAAAGCAAGTCAGAACAAAGAAATAAGATTTCCAATGGAATATTACAAAACAGCAAGTTTTAGGTTGAAAAATGATACAGCCAAGAACCACAAGCCCATATCACAAGACCTTCCAAAAGGTTTCAATTTTTTCCTTTCTTCTTCTGAAGCCGTTTGCTGAGGTAAGCGATATATTTTGGCTTTCCGTCTTCTCTCGTTTGTCATGGCCTCGCTGGAGCGGATTCTTTCTTCTCCCCTGCTTGGGGTTCAGCCAGATGCCTACAGGATGAGGTAAATGAAAATGGCCATGATGGCAGCACTGATCAGGCCAGAGATGGGCACCGTCACGAACCACGCCATGAAGATATTTCTGAATAGACGCCAGTCTACAGCCTTTCTTGATCGCAGCCATCCTACAGCAACCACAGAGCCCACCTGGAAACAGTTTAAATACATTAGGTTACACTTAGCTGTAACATTAAATTAACAGTTTGTAAACCTAAAACATTTCATTAAGGGGGATGCTGCACCATATTTAGACTGTCTAGACTGTTTACTAAAGCATCCCTCAGACTAAATAGTCTTTCCTCCTGTCACAGTCTCACTCCCAGACCACAGTGTTTGGCCAGCCTACCTTGCAGTGGGTGGTTGAAACAGGCAGGCCAATGTTAGAGGCAACCACGACAGTTAGGGCTGAGGCCAGTTCAATGCTGAAACCACTGTGGAAAGAGGCAAAACACCACTCATGACTCTGAGCATGCCTGCTAAATTAAAAGACTGGTAATGTCTAAGGAGGATGTGGTTTGATGCATAAACAGGTTCTGTGCCGTTTGTACCTTGAGGGGGTGATTGGGGTAAGGTCCCTGCCCATAGTCTGGATCACTCTGCGACCCCACACCCACAGACCAGCGCAGATGCCCACACCACCGTACAGAAGAAGCCAAATGGGTGTGGCAGCATTCGAAGTCACACTGCTGGTTTCGTAAACCAGCCACAGAGCTACTAATGGTCCGATGGCATTACTGCAGGACAAAAGTCAAAATAAAAGGCAAATTATTTTGATGTCCCTTATTATACATTTATTATTCTGGGCCATATAAATAAAAGTTGACTTGCATACCTAACATCATTTCCTCCATGGGCAAATGATCCAAAGCAGGCAGTGAGAATTTGGAGAAACTGGAACAGAGTCGAGACTTCCGGTTTGTCTGCCTCAAGCCTGTCCTCATCCAGAGAGCTTTGGCTACTGCCTGCATCTTCCTTTCCCATTTCTAGTGTCACGTCGCCATCTCCCACACCCTCAGGGGTGGTGTGCTCTGCAACAGCGTTGCAGTAGCTGGTGTAACTGTCCATTCGCACACGTTTCCTGTCCTGGCTGCCTGACCCAGAGTCCTTTGCGCCATCCTCACTTGCTCGGAAGTCCCCTTCTTTATGCTTGAAGTCGCCATGCATGCCAATGATAGCCATGGTGTAGGAGGTGTAGCTGTTGTTGCGTCGGATAGGCCGGTCCCCTGCCTCACCCATACAGTCGCCAACCTTGGCGAGGTGGAGTTTGTGCAGAAGATCCTTGTAAAGGCCAGAGTCCTTGTGAACCGTGTGGTACTGGCTGTAACCGTTACTTGGCATTTGTGCTGGCCGGTTGTTGAACTGGACCTGGTCGTTGAACTGGACCTGATGGGGAGTATTAGTGGAGCCATTGCTGTGCTGGACCTGATTATTTGATTTGGGAGCTAAGAGGGGGAGATAAGACAAAATCATTCACAAGTCTCATTTACATTACAGCAACTCAAACCACCTGGCCCTGCTTGTTTTCCCAGATACCCTGGCCATGTCAGTGATAGTGGAAAATTCCTATTTTAGCTTGGCTTTTGCCACCCTCCTTCACATTATCTTTCAGCTTCTCATTGACTAAACCCACTGATAAGCCGGATTTACTGACACTGAGGGCTGATAAGGTTTTTAATGAATTAGGGCAAACAGGTTAAGGTAATGGTTAATGTTAATAAATGAATGATAAACTGCAAATATATTAATTATAGTCTTTGGATACTTACCACCATTTGCACTGCCGCAGTCAGTATCATCCGAATCTCCAATGTCAAACGCCACCTTGCGTTCCTTGTTATTGTCGACGTCATCAGAATCTCCAATGTCAAACGCCACCCTGCGCTCCTCCGGGGCAGTCTGGGTTTGAGCAGAAGAGTTTTGACTGACAGCCTCAGTGGTGGATGTCTGCTTGGAAGTCTGTTTCAGAATTGGACAGTGAGCCTCTCTTAGCTCCCTCTTCTCCATCAGGGGGCTCTCTGAGGGGCTGGAAGACTTGATATCTCCTATTAGGGAAAAGAGTTTGAGTGAGATATGGATAGGCAAGTCCAAACACATGCAGATCACAGCAGAGCAGTCTTTGTATAGCGTGCATTTCTTTTCAGCGCGTGTTGCTGGATGTCATGTTGCTAGACATGCATGATCAAAGTAAAATGAATAAAATAACTATCCTATTTTCACAGGAACAGGTAATGTAACTTGAGTTAACACCAGGCATTATTTGAGAAGTTTAAAAAGGCGGGGGAAAAAAAAAAAAAAACCCCACAGTTTGCATTACACATTTGTTGCTCCAAAGAATCAGATACTCTATTTTAAATTTGACCCTCAAGCAGCACTGACTTGGCTGGCCATATCTAGCATGCACTGACAGTTTAAATAAGGTAAATGGTGACTGCCTGTGCTTCAGCCTTGACCAATGTCAATGCCTTAAGCCAACTTGGGTTTATTTTTGTCAAGGAATTAAAGGACCAATTAGTGGATCACTATGACCCATTTAGATAGATAGATTATGTACTAGACAGGGAGCTAAATGCAGGTTTTTGTGACCATGCAGACCTGTTTCAGTTTGTCATTATGAGACAACATTTAAATAATATGTAAAGTAGTCTGTCTCAAAAAAAAAGCTGGTTTGTCAGTAGAGCTAAATGTTATTTTTAGTGTTTATTTCAGTTGTACAATGATGCAGGACCAAACTTTTAAGAGCTCACCAAGTGTATTTTTAGTGTATAAAACAAAATTGGGTGAAATTGAAATTCTTTTCAAAACCACACTGAGGGCTTTTTGGTTTTAAATCCATAATTACAGAACAAAAACTGTAACAATGTTTTCTAGATGATTTGCATTAAAGCAAATCCATTAAGACGAACCATTCCTGAGCTCCATTTGCTGGATTAATAAAACCACATTGCTGTTGCTGTCACAAACATGCGAGTTATGTTGACAAAGATGACAACATAATTGACACTTACGTTCAATCTTTTTCTTGAGGAGTGGACAGACAATAAACCAGACCACAATGCCAGTAAGTAAGGAGCAGGCCAGTGAGATGAGCAGCGTACCCCACCAAGGAATTTTGTCAAATCCCAGCACTGAGGGAAAAAATAAGACATACACACAGAAAGACAAATAGAAAATGGCAGTTTTAAAAACAGTAACATCACATTATCCAAAACAAAAACTTGTATGCATAAACTCTAAATTGGGTTCAAGGTTGTAAATGTATAGCATTATACAGCAGGCTGACTGCACTGCTTCAGGAGTTCCACACGCTAGATAAATATGGAAAGCACGTGAACCCCTCGATGTGAACAGTTATGCAACACCATATAGGTGAAAGAGTAAAAGGTCATCATGACCCCCACCAAGTGCTCTGTGAACAACTGCACATGGACGATTAGTTCCTTAAAAAGTCACATTAAAAAGGGAAAGGTGGGGGTCATTCATTGGAGCAGTTTGTTGTAGCAATAAGAACACCCTCTTGCCAAGCCTGCAGCAAAGTTGGTGCAGTGGTAGCAAGTGTAGTGCAGTAAAAGCAGGCAGAAAGCAAATCCGCAAATTTCCCTGGGGACACAATAGCCTGCCGTACAATAGGTGTGCTAGCCAGGAGTGTAGTTAAAAGAAAACAAAAGGTTTCTAAACACGCCTATGGTAACGTGACATTGGCCGTGCAGAGGAAAACACACAAAGAAAAAACACTTACTATTTCTAGATTTAGATAGATTAACAGATAGAAATTGGGTCCAATACTAGGTAGTTGCCATAATTATGAGGGCAGGGTCCACAGTGCACTCCTTCCACTGAGTCACACTGCAGGCTGTTTATTTAGTTATGCAATGGAAGCGCTCTCCCTCAGCATAGGAGGAATAGCCAGAGGGCAGCTCTGTAACAGTCTTTTATAGAAGCGCAGCCCACAGGTGTAGCTCAGCATTTCTGAGTATTACTGGATAGTATTTTCCAAGAAACTGATTAAATCTTACACAACCCATTAAAATATTTGTAGACAAGTTATACTAAAACCATTACTTAAAAAAAAAAAAAAAAAAAAGTATGCTACACCTCAAGTATTCAAAGCCCAACACAAAAGGGGGAGTTTACACCACAACGATGCAGTGGGATGAAACAGGATGGGCCAGGAAATGGAAATTAACCACAGCTGTTACAAACTCCTCCCTGAAACAACCGCTACTACAAAACATGTTTTGTTGTTTTCCTCCACCCCCCTCCAAGTACTGTACATGCAGTTCAAAACTAGTAGTTAAAGCTGTGACTCACAGGGCAAGTAACTTTTTCACTCTTCCCCACAACAACCTTTTTACAGCTCATAATAGCAGCCTTTGAAGACAACAGCTGACTGATTTATTAAGTCGCCGGTCAATGATCAACAGCTGTTCCTTAAATTCTTGGGACCAAGTTACCATCATTTCTACACAGGCTGACTTTGACTCCTCAGCCTTGGTGCAAATCCTTTGAAAAGGAATGTGCTGAGGGATGCCTGGTGTCCAATCACACCACTATGATAAGCGCCAGGTTGGGGGAACACTGAGTCCTACTACAAAAAAACCAAACACACTGTGCGTCGCTGGTTGCAGATAATACTGGTGCATTACACCGCATATATTAACAACATTAAGTTGTTGTAGTTCTTGTGACAATATCAGAATGCAGGAAACTGGTCTGTTATATACTATACATCAACTAAATTTTGGCAACTTGTAGTTGATGAAATGATTGTGCAAGTCTCCAAAAAAATAAAACACATTAGGTTTTACTACAGACTTGACACTTTAACCAATTCTGTGGCTTCCAAATAGCGCCCACGTGAATCTAAACGGTTTACTATAAATCAAAATTTATACTAATGTAATGCATTTGTTAAAATTTGTGAAATGCAATGTTGCACCTCTTTAATGTTATGCAACCAAGTACTGGTCCTCATGTACAGTGTGTTAAGGGAGATTGACAGAATGTGTCTGACTTAGCAGGGTAGTGGGCTATGATGAGTAATAGGCTTCGTTGAGTGCTGATGTGTATGCACACATCGACGCACCATATCTGGTCAAACTCTGGCCTGTAGCAGCCAATTAATGGCTGAGGCCAGCTAACATCTTGAACTTTAAGGCCCTGTAAAGAGAAAAGAAACAAAAAAGGAGCAAAAGTTGCTTGTTTAATAAAAAGTTTCTGAAAGACAACTAACCAGCAAGCATTTACAGCTTTACTACAGTAATTCCCAGCAGATGACAACTATGACAACTTCCAACGCCTGCTTTACTTCCTTTTCCTCCTCCTCCGTCTGAAGGCACAGATTATGACATCTAAATATAAAGAGAAACCATATTTCCATCTCCCTGTTGTCCTCCTCCTTACAAACAAAGTTATGACCCACTTACAACCACAAGCAAAAGAGTCCCACAACATGTTAAAATAATCCCTGTTCCTGTGTCTGGAATCTATGTGGACATCCAGCTGTCTGAGAAAACAGTTTATTTTAGGCTGTGGCCGCGGGCAGGCATGCAGAGCAAAATGACAAAAATGAAACGATACTCACTTGGTGCGCCAGTGAACATGATGGAGAACAGGTTGATTCCCAAGGTAATTGCATAGAAGACAGGCAAGGCCTTCAGTCCATTAGGTACAGGGTCTTTCTACAGGGGCAAAGCAAAGTCAAAATACAAATTCCATCTTCAAAACAAAGCTGCATGAGCTTAGTTTAAGTGCTGTACTAGTTTTTGCTAAAATTTAAGCCGAAGTTATTACACAGAAAAGTTCCTCCTTTACTTCATTTTGCTACACTCGTAAAAGACACAAATTGACAAATATAGTATAAGCTGTTACTGTAACCTTCACCACTAAATGGTATAAACTTAAAACTTATTCTAAGACAACAGACACTATTGGTTGTTAGAACAAACTAAAATGTCCTCACAACAGTAGTAATCAAATGGCTCACACAAGAAAGTGAAGACATTTGCTTACATGCACAAGCACACAAAACTAGTAACAGCCAGCTTACCTTGCGTAAGATGAACATGCGCACAAAGTAGAAGACAACGCCAGACATTATTCCAGATAAGAGAGGGCTCAGGAACCAAGAGGCAACTATAAATAAGAAATTTGTAGTTCATTATACATGCAACAACTGTCAATTTTGTCTAAAACAAACATCCTGGCTATGACAGTTGACAGCAAAGACAGAACAACCCATGTTTTGATAGTAACATGTCTGCTACTTATTTATAAAAATAGAATACAGCTTATTTTCTAGTAAACAATGCCTGTTGAAGAGCTATTCAAGCACGTCTAGTCTAAATAAAGCATTTAAACTTAGTAACCATCAGTTGCCATTAATAACTATACAGTGGTTACATTCACTCCCTTTAAAGTAGACATTATTTTGGCAACAGAGAAACAATAGCAAGTCATGGGATAGTCAGTTGTTCAACCAAGCTGTGCCAAACATTTCTGGTTTACACAGCCTATGGGAAATCAGACTTGAAAAACACGACTGAATACTAGGTAACAAGTTGTTTTAGAGCACACATTATGAACATGGGAAATCCACATATAACTTTAATATAATCTGTGATGTGATCCAACCAAAACAGTACCAGGTACATTTCTATAAACATGTTATAAGTGTTTCACTTACCAATACGAAGAAGTTCTAACCACTTGACTCCCTGCTGACCTTTGGCAACCAGCGAAAAGCCAATAGTAGCACCAACAATGCAATGTGTTCCAGAGATGGGGAGCTTAAGAAAGGAGGCGGCCAACTGCCACACAGCCGAACCTAATGAAGGAATTTATCACATTAGATACAACACATTTAAGTCGACCCAGCTCACATATACACTAAAAGACACAGATAAGCATGTCATGAGCTGCACAGCAACCTGAAGTTACTGTCAAAATAACGACCTTAAGTGAAACAAGTGGTTTGACACCTACATTTCATTACAATCTAGATGTCAACACACTAAATGCCACCAACTGTGTTTCAGGTTTAAGTCACCGCGCATTCACTAAAATGCAAGGTAAGCTGCAGATACTCACCAACCATGGCACTGACCGATCCAGCCATTAAGACGTGTTCAGAGCCATTGTACATGCCCACATCGATGATGCCCTTCCGGATGGTCTCACTCACTTTGGCCCCAAGGAGCACAGAGCCCAGAGTCTCAAACACTGTGGCCAGAATGCATGCCTGTCGCAAGGTAACCACTCCAGAGCCAACAGCTGTGCCAAATGAGTTGGCAACATCATTGGCACCCACAGAAAAGGCCAAGATGAATGCGATAATGAAGCCAACAATCAGCAGCCACATATAGTCGGTGAGGGCAGTTGAGGCATGAGTTGTCAGTCCCACTGTCGTGGCCAGTATTATTGCAGTTGCAGTTGTTGAAACCATGATTGTAGACTATAGAGAATTGCTTCACAATCTTAAAAGGGAATAGATGCCTTTCTATATAATGCTACTTAAATAAAATGTAGAGGTAAATGTAAATAAATATGCTGCTCCTTAGGCTAACTTGCCTTAACAGGAATTAGCAGTGCAAACTTGTAAAAAAGGTTTCCCTGGGATTAACCAGAAAACAAAATGGTAAACAGGAGGTAAACTGAGGGCTTATTGCTATCCTGTAATTAAACTAGATCTGTTGCTGTTCGTTGGGTGCTGTGTTATCAAGCAGTTTGAACTGAAAGCCATTGTGCAAATGTAACTGCAGATGAGCAGAGGTACATCCTGCAAAGACAAAAGACACGAAAGGCTTCACAAACAGTTCCTGTTACACATTTGATAATACAGAACGCGTCCACATGAAAATTCAACAAAATAAAAAAGGCAGTGGTTACATAGTCACTTCCTTTCAGGAAGATAAAGTAACGCTTTGAAAGGAGAATAACATTCAACGTAATCGCTCGGACCGGAAGAACGACCTCTGAGAGGAGCCTTTCCTGGAAACCCAATGGGAAGCCATTTTTTTGTAACTGCCGCAGGATCATCATTATCATACTATCACCAACGTCCTTTGTTTTGACACGGCTGCTTCACGTTTTACTTGTTTATATCATTTATCAGTATTTAGGAGCACCGAGTATGTGTGAGATGAAGAGCGTCTTATCTTTATTAGATTACACGTTATCCTACGTGTACACGTGTCGTCATCCATTCATTGAACAACCTCGAACAGGAGCTCGTCTGTACAGCGTCACGCGCATGTAACAACAGCACGACCGGTCAACCCGTCCGTACGTCAATGTTAGGGTGACCGTGCTTATTTTTCTACAGTTTTACTTTTTTTTTAGGAGGGTTGAAACCGGATGCAACTCGCCGTCGAGAAGCGTAGTAACGGACGCGACGCTCCCTTCTACCGGGTGGTTATTATCCTGGGGCTGGTTTCAGTGACCTGTGCGGGACAGGCGGTCACCCTGCCAACGCCGACTTAACATTAACAGAACGTTAAAGAAAACCGGCCTTCTGTTTCTGTTCTGTATGCCAAACACACAAGCCGGCTAGTGTTAAAGGTATAGACTTACGAACTAAGACGTACGTACCTCAAACTAACGTTCGCCTAGAGTTAACCATAAGCCTTTCTTCGCTTTTACCAACTGGCAATCGGTCTCTGCCTGTCATTTGTTGTAAAGCTACAGAGAACAATCGTTTCTTTCTCCAGCTAACGTTAGCAGTAGCTTTACGTCACGTTAACGCAATAGTTGTATTAATCTTAGTAACGGTCGCATGTGAACAACGCGGAACCACAGAAAAGTCTTTATGTTAAAAGGCAGCCCAAATTAATTACTTACCACACGCGTAGTTGTGAGTGTTGTAAAGAATAGCTCTTGTAGCAAGTAAGCTAATTATCGCGCGCACAGATACGATAGCGCGCGCGGGATAATGAAAAATTAAACGGATTATGTAATCTAACGCACTCAGAAAAGCGTCCTTGACGTATAAGTAAATTAAGTTGATATTGAAGCGACGTTCCTCAATGAATACGCCGGTGTTTTAAAATCCAAAAACGCCACGGACAAAATGAGAGCGCCACAGCCGCGTGTGTAGAACTTGCTCGCGCCGGTATGGAAGGCGGAGGGAGGGGGGTCTTTTTTTTATTGGATACGCCCTTGAGTAAACCCCGCCCACGTCAGACACCGATCTGTCAGGGCACCCTGTTTTTTTAAGACATCATGTGCTCAGCGCATGGCTGCAGTGCTCATCACTAAGCCCCACCTCACAGTGGTTTGGTTTTCTGCAGAACTGGCCGCATCTACATTTTTTTACCTTATTGTCACAAACAGTGTCAACACTCGCATACGTGTACACCTGCATGTGTAGGTGTATTCGGTGTTAAATGTGTGATGTAGTGACTTTTTAAAATTTAATTTATATATGTAATTAAAATTTAATTAAACTACTCATTTCATAATTTAATTTAGGATGAAAAAGTGCTCATCCTCTAGTCTACTTAAGTAAATGTAACAACACCAAACTAAAAAGAAACAACCTAAAATAACCCCATAATAATCGCTGCTTTCGCCAGTCTAGAACAACATGTTGTGGCGATCACAGAAGATTTGTCATTCATTGAAGTGCATTCGACTGGAAATGGTAGCAACATTCACCTCCCAATAAAAGTGGTATTCTTTGCAGATTATTCCGTTAATGTTTTTATAAAGACATGTGTAATTTGCTGAAAATAGAGCATTCGATGAGCTTAGCAAAATATAGCTGAGTAATAGCAACACTTTGTACTAAATGCAAGCAATGAGGAAATGGTAAGAATTTTAGTCAAACGAGTATACAGGCCTAGATGAAACAATGCTGTGACCATGTTTAGTTTGTTTTTATTACTCTCTCAATCCATTAAATCAAAGTCACATGAACTCTAGAATAACCTTTCAAGAGGATACATTCAAAAGTCCAGAAATATGGGGGTTTCTAGGATCGTAAATAATCTTTTGTGGTTTTTGCTACTGCTGGACTTGACAGCAGTGTTTCACAAAGGAAGGAGTGGCTGTATATCTCTATCTAAATTCCTGAACCTCCTTCGTTGTGACAATAACATTTCACCTGCGTATTATTTAATTCCTTCACTCAGTTACTCCCACTAGAAGTTGCTCAATTGCCTGTAACAAGAGGTCAATAACATGACCTTCATTTAACCAAAGAATCCTGTAGATTGGTTATATAATCTTTATATTAAATAAATGCATGTGTACAGTTTGTTTTGACAACTATAATGCCATAAAGCATTATAGTCCAAAAGTCCAAAATAAAAACACTTCATTTTTAAGTTTATGCTTAATAGTAAAAACCACACTATGTATATCTAATGTAAAATATCCTATGCCAGGCATGCAAAAATTATTTTATCTGACTAGAGCAGTCAAATGGAAGATTGCTTAGATTTGTTTAAACTTAGAGATAAGTAAACTGAAAGGCACGTGCTTTGTGTTTGCACAACTTTATTCAAAAACATCTTCTCTCATAGTCTTGTGACACTGAATTTGTTCACATCATAATAAGCAATCTGCACATGACTTCATGGTGGATGAGCTACTACAGAACCTGGATAGAGAAAATAGAAATTTCTCCTGGTTTCACCACCTTCATGCACTGACATTGTTATATTAAGGTAGTCTGTCATTTAAAACTATTATCTCTTGTATGTAGTGCAGAAATATCGAATGAAAGAAGAACAGGGCTAGATTAAAACATCAAAACATGTGCTCATTGATTGCGGCATAACACAATAAACTGGTTATGTATTATGAGTATCAATCCATAATAAATAAATAGTTAAAGCATTACAAACAGCACCTGAAAGCCACTGAGCAAGATTGTCTCAGGTGCCCATTTTTAGGAAGTTGTGTCATTTATAAGTTTGAACAGAGAGCTTGTACTCCACATGGACTTTTCCAGAGACATCGTCATTTCCGTTTCTCTGCATGGTTGAGTGGCGCCATCTGGCGTAATATTTTAGTATATGTCTTTATCTTCCAAATACAATTTCTCTCTTCAAATAGGCAGTTTTGCCTTCATCTAAAATCTAACCATAAGGCTTTATATAAACAATATAAAGGGTCACATATCACTTTTTAAATTATTAAATAAAATACATCGCTGGCTCACTTTTTTCATCAAAAGCACATATATATATATATATATATATATATATATATATATATATATATATATATATATATATATATATATATATATATATATATATATATATATATATATATATATATATATATATATATATATATATATATATATATATATTTGTGCACATTCTAGACCTTTTGTGCTATTAGGACAAAAATGTTGAACACATGAAACGTACTATTCGACTTCCTCTGCAAAGAAAGTACGGAGGAAGTGGGAGGGTTTTCAGGTTGAAGGGCTAGACCACGTCGGACAGCCGCACATGCTGGTTGAAGGGCAGATACTTTTAAGACAAGCTGTCAGATGGACCAATTATGTTTTCCATACAACAGTCATCGCCCAATTAGACCCTCCATTGGCTGGAAGGGCGGGGATTCGTAGAGAACGTGAGAATAGGAAGAGGAGGTCAAATGCACTGCAAGAGTTTGAAAAACGTGAGGCTGTTTCAAGAAAAGACACAGGTAGACAATTGTATCGTAAAAGGCTGCAGTAGATCATATAGTTTACGACGTTGTTATTTGATTTTTCGAGGATTCGGAAATAAGTACAGCCTCAATTGAGACGTAATTGTTCGCTATAGAAGAGTGTAAACAGATAACGTTAGCTAACGGGATGCTAACGTTGACATGTCGCATGTTCGTGTAACAACTCGATAACTCGTGCTGACTTGCAGCCAGCCTAAAAGTATGACTAAGTAAATAAGAGGTACTGCATGGAGCGTAACCACAGAGCATTAGCTTAACAATCAGATTCATTTGCTAGTCATTGCACTTCGCTGCCTTTATAATCGATTTGTCTTTGGGAACTTGTTCCACGGTCACAGTTGTCATGTTCCACTCTGTGCCCCGTCGTCCGATCTGCGAGATCGGTGCACGTACAGCGAGGCTTCATAGCTGCAGGTCATTCACACGGACTGTCGAGGATGGCAGGGGGAAGTTGGGGGGCGTCCCGTGGCTAAGCAGAAGCATGGGCCTACTGTTATCCTGGCTCAAGAGTGCAAGTGTCGATACCAGTAAGGCCGTGGGATCTGGCCAGAAGAGGAAGGGCTTGCTCTCCATATTCGCAGACCACTGCGGCTTTGTGACCGGACAGAGGCTCCGACGTACTTGCCAGATTGGAGAGCTTTATTCTAACCTGTACTCCGAGCGCACCAAGTGGACTGTGGTTGGGAACATATGGCGCAGGTTTCAGAGCAAACACGCCCCCACAGGGAAACTTATAGCGGCACTGGCTGGTGTGTTCATGTGGGAGAATGAGAAGATTCAAGATGAGGAAATTCGCAGGTTGGTGTTGGATCTTTAACATTTCACGTGAATGCAGCTGTATACATTTTTTGCAAACTCAGTCAAACATACCACCATCATCAATTTGTTACTGCAGATTATTATTTACTTCCTAATCCTAATACTTGACTTCATTTTAAGGTGTGGCCTGGAGTTGCAGGCGCTACAGACAGTTAAACATCTAACCACACCATCAGCAACTGTAGCTGGGCAACAGGATCAAAGTTGGGACGTTGTAATGGAGAAGAAAGATTTTAGAGTGTGGAGGCGGCCTATTCCCAACAGTCACCTTTATGAATACAGAGGTCAGCCAATTTAAGATTTCACATGTTAAATGAAGATAAGCACACATTTATCTTATCTTTTTGGCTTTGGCCTTTTATCTGAAGAGTTAACATGCTTTTATTTCTGTTTTCTTTGCAGTGTTGGGAACCTACAATGACGTAACACCAAGGCAGTTCTTCAATGTGCAGGTATAGACAAAAGTTTATGTCAGACTTAGTTAAAGAAATAAAATCTTTATTCTACAGAGGTACAAGGTTACACTAAGAAAACATCAGATGTGTTTATTGCAATCCAACTGACTGCACATAATTTAATAAATGCACTTTTTTCAAAGAGGAGCTATTGTATCAATGAGATATAAGTCTGCAGTGTTAATGCAACTGCAACGGTCTATGTGTTTTCTGATTTGCCCCTGACCTTCCCCCAGCTTGATACAGAGTACAGAAAGAAATGGGATTCTCTGGTTATCAAGCTTGAAGTGGTGGACCGTGATGTTGGAACAGGCTCTGAAGTTGTGCACTGGGCTACTCATTTCCCAGTGAGTTTCTATTATTGTATCTCTATATTTATGACAATTTGCCACGGTATGTTTACTTTTTGTCTTAACCAGTTTTTAATCTTCCCTCACAGTATCCCATGTACTCAAGAGACTACGTGTATGTACGCCGCTACGATGTTGATGTCAACAACAACCTGATGATTCTGGTGTCCAGGTGGGACTCGTCTGCAATGTTTAATGAATTGATTTCCATTTGTGTCACTATCAATAATTTGGAATATTTATTTTTGTGTTGTATAGAGCTGTGCAGCATCCCAGAGTTCCAGAGACTCAGGAATTTGTGAGAGTCCATGCGTATCAGTCAAAAATGGTCATTCGCCCTCACAGGTCCTTCGATGAGGTTTGTTTTTCCATACTACTACACACATTCATTTCTTACTTAAACCTTGTGTCAATCACTCAGTTTTAGCTTAGGGCATATAAGTTAAAGTTGTTTTTCCTACTCAGAATGGATTTGACTATCTGCTGACTTATAGCGACGACCCTCAGACTGTATTTCCCCGGTACTGTGTCAGCTGGATGGTGTCAAGTGGTGAGCTTTTTTTACTCGTTCAAACTAACCATGGCTGCGTAAACTGATTCTGTTTAGTCCCATGTAGTTGTTTTTTTATGTCTTGTTTTGCATGCTATATTTTTGCACATGAGCGTTACTATATTGCATATTCACACATTTAATTTTTCATCCTTGAGGTTTTGTATTTCTTTGGTAATAAGTTTGTTCCTTCTTTCTATCTGGCAGGCATGCCTGATTTTCTAGAGAAGCTTCATACTGCTGCTCTGAGGGCAAAGAACTTGGAGGTGGGAATCCACGACTATGCAGGTGTTATCAAATCCAGTGATACAAACAGACAGCCGAGCCAGGAGCGTCTCAGTGGAGACAACGCACACACCGGTGGACCTGGGCAGATATATGCTTGATTTTTTTTTTTTTTTTTTTTAAACACATCATTACAGGTGAGGGGTTTTGTTGCTGTGTATACATTTGCACTCGAACCTGAAACAAACCCTCCAACCCTCACCGTTTGGGTACATTGCTTGAACTGTAAATGACACGTATGACCTACAGTGACAAATTACTGGAAGTTCCTCTGTGGACATGCTTGTGTTGTAGTGGATGAAATGTCACATGAACGAATCACTGTGTTGGTGATGCTGTTGCAGTACATGTTGCCATGGAAACCATTACCACCTGCTAGACTGTGCACACTCTTTATCCATTTATTTGTCTCCTTTGGCAATGACACAACCATTGGTACTGAGTCAAATTTCTAATTGTACAGATGCTTTTTGCCAAAGCACAGTCTCTTTCATTTAATGTTTAACAAACTTGAGTTAAATCCTGTTCGGACTGCCAGCATTGTCATCACTGTTATAGTGTCTATGGTGTGATTTCAGAGAGTGTGTATTGGTTGTGCAGTATTGGACTTAGAACAGAACCACGATTGACTGGTCAAGATTATCACCTAAATGCAGAATAAGGCCAAGACTTCTGCACTGACAAATGAAGAAGTGAGGTCTCTGTGGGAACATTTGCTTACATGTTTCTTCATTTCAAGCATTTAAAGAAACTGGCTTCCATTTTCCTTGCAGCTTGACATGACTGACTGGATGGGATAGAGTAACAAATTTTAAAACAAATGACGTTGAAAAATGTAAACAGTATTGAAGATCATTTGTGCTGGTGTTTGAATGCTTCTCACTGTATTGGTCTGACTGCTCTTAAACCAACATTAACAGAACAGCCTTCTAGAGTTAAACCAGTCCTTCAGCATTAGGGGCGTAGTGTCTTAAAACAACCACATAAATCCTCAGATGCAATGGTACTAATGTGTGTCAATCAAAGTTAACCGCAGAGATCATTTCAATAAACTGGTGCCCTTTCTGGGAACACAGCCCTTGTGCCACATCAGTCCAGTTGTATTTGATAGAAGTTTAAATTTGCCATCCCTTCAAAATACAGTAATGATAGCTCTCACTATTGTTTGCACTTATGGATTTATGGGTTTTTTTTTCTTTCTTTTTTGTGTCTTTGTAGATCTTGCGTTATCATTTCATTTTTTGTAAGTCTCCAAACTCCAGCGAATTCATCCTCCTGGTTTTGTAATTACGTGCAGGAGTTGTTATGAATGTAAAAAAAAGCACCATGTGCTGTGGAATAAAACATCTCCTAATAAAGAACAGTGTTTACAGCCTGTTAATCTGGTGCAAACATCTTGAAATAATTTATGAAACATCTCATCTTGTATTGAAATAATTTTGTATTTGTACACTGCATCAGAGTGACGACGCTGCAGTAATTGTGGAAATACAAACGTGTCCGTATTGTGTCAAATATCTCTGTACTTTGTAATTCTACTCTGGAGTGATGTTTCTTGCTTGTTAATTTTAAAATGGGGGGAAACTTGTTTTCTCTGGGGTGGTCAACCAGATTTTTAAGTCACTGTAACTTGGTCAAGTGAAGATTATGCAACATTTTCTATTCAGGTTGAGAATGTACCATTTTTATGCTCATCATTTGTAGATGCTGGCGTGCCACCCACAGCCATCTAAAAGGACTTCTCCTGTGTTTGTTTTGTTTTTCTGCAGATAATAGAATAGTTGTGATAGCCTGTAAATTACTTAAAGAAATGGAAAGTCATAGTGTGGATTTGAACTGATGCAGTTGTAAGCCTGTTGGGATTTACTAAAATAAAGGAGCAACTGATCATATCAAACAAATGTCTTGCTGTGTTCAGCCGCTGCTTGGCGAGCTCTGTTTGAACCCTGCCTTGGTAAAGACGAAGGTGATTAGCTGCAGCCGCTGTAGTCCGGTCTAATGGGATAACCATTAAAGCCTGTCTGGGCATAAGGTCGGTGGGCACCTTCACAGGGAGGCTTACGGTTTACTGAGTGTCTGGTTGATTGATCAGTTTGTAAGTAAAACTAACTATACAGTACCAAAAGATAAAACACATGTCACACATACGTCGTCACACGACACGTCACACACGTACAAAATAATACAATATTTCAATCCAATGTGCCAGATCTGGCATAAATTCTACATGATTAGAATTCCTCAGAACGATGGGTTTGTGAGTGGATCCAACGCTGTAAATAACAACTGCTGAATTAAATATCCGCTCTTCATTTATTAAATGGTATTTTATATTGCTTGTAAAACATAAATAACAATCAAAAAGGGACCCATCTGCGGTGACGATGCAGATCTGCAAAAAAAGCTTCTTATTGCTGCATTTCTCAAACAAGGACACATATTTTTCATGAAATACTGGACACGACACGACACGACTATATAAGCATTACTGAATGAACATTTGTCCAGGATGGAGTGTCTGACTTGGACTTCTGAACATGAAGCCCAGCCAAAGAAAAAGTTCTAATAGCAATATTTTATAGTGTGTGTTATCATTTTGACTGCAGCACATGAAATGAGTGAAGACAGAATTCATTATAACAGAGTCATAAAGAACAGTCAGTTTTTTAAAACGCCTTCAAATTTATTAGTTAAATGCAATGCTTGTGATTTGATTCACGACCCAACACAGGCTGAAATTTAAGCGTCTGGGCAATGAAACAAGACCAATATAATGTTCCCAGCCTTTCGGGAACATAAGCTGGCCGGTATGTCTCAGACATTGCGCACTGTCTCGCGGTTTGATTTACAGACGTGTGCGGCGTCTGCACTCACCACACCTTGTTTCAATATATCACCTCAATCGACTGATATTATTAGCTGTATTAAAAAGCCACCGAGCACTTAAAGTAATTGGTCATTTCCACAAATCTGCCATAACTGTTAACCGCCACCCAGCTCGTTGGGTTTGGCCGTTTTATCAAAGTGAATGCTATGAACCCCGTGAGACCCATTCTCACTTTCACCAGTTCATTCACAACGACCAAAAAACGGCGCCAGCACGACGACATGCTCAGATATTTATTGTTCACAGATTTAAGTCTTAAAATGCATCATGAGATAAGACAATGATAAAAAAATAAGGCAAACATGTAAAACATTCATTTAACTACCTCATGCTTACTGATATGCCTGTAAATGCCCTTTAAAGTCAATAAAATTGGTGGTTTCTAAATGGCTGAGGTCACAGTGGAAGGAGGATAGTGCTCTCAAGTCTCCAAGGTGCTTGGCACAACCATGGACAGAAGAATCACTGCATGGTTAGATCAAGCACAATGGGGTCCTGGGCAAAAACAGCGCTGAACGCAGGGTCCAGTTCAGCGGAAGGCATCGAACAGCTTGGCTGAATTCATAACCGTAGCACAAAGGCTAAAATATAAAGTTGACCTATGTGGCCAACTTAAGCTTCGTGACTACGATAAGGCGTAAAACTGGTGCAAGGGCTTCAAGAAAAGCTGCAGGACGGTCCCACGGTTTGACGGCGTCTGTGATCCAAGGGACAAAACGCCCCAAAGGTGTGAGGGTGGGGTTCTGACTGCAGCAAAAAAAACTCAGCACCGTTGTTCCTGCAAGAGCTGTAACGTGACTGTGGTTATGAAGATCTGTAGAATATAAAGAAATGATTAGTCATAGCTCGTAGTCACTGCAGGAAAAGAGGGTTACACCCTTTCTGCGCACACACTGCGTCATGCCCCACCCTTCCATCCTCGGCGCCCAGGTCGGTCAGACACACGAAAATTTTAAATTTGGTACAAATATTCAAAACCTTTCAGACAAAAATTACAGTAGGCCTCAGAATAGGAGCTCAATCACATTCCGTCTCCATCAGTCGACCTGCTGATCAGTGGAAACAGAGTTTTGTAATGTCTCTGGAATTCTACTTGACGCTGGCTAAAAGAAGGCGCCTCGTTGACCAGTGACACCAGTAACCGCATCGGTGTGGTCCATCTGAGGACATTTACTGTCTCCTCAGCGTGAAGACGCAACCACTCCTGACATTTTAGTCCTAACTGTGTTAACGGTCACTGAGCACAATGTCAAGAGTCATGATACCATCAAGCTAAGACTGCTGTGTCCTGAAAGGCTGGACAATCTTGTTACCTTTCCTAGTGTCTCTTCCAGCTCCCCAGGGACGTCTTACTAATGAGAAGGCATGGTGCGATAATCAACTTTGAACAACTGATCCACTTTGTGTGATGAAATTACGACCCAATGCATATTTATGCCCAATGGAGAAACTGAGCATTCGTAGTGACCAAACGGTACAAAGTGGGAGTGCGAGGTGAAGATGGTGGGTGGTGGCGGCGAACAATGACTTTCAAAGGGATGCGGTGTGGCCGATGGGATGGTGCGATGGACTTTATGCATGATTGTGGTACATAAAGATGATTTCTTACCTTGTTTTTGGTGTTTAGTTTTTTTCTTTCTAAAATGGATGATCATAATCATGATCTTTTAAGAGTCACTAATGTTTCTCTTAATCTGAAAATCTAATATTAAATTTGATTTTTAAAATGTTTTCAGTTACTTATCACTAAAAGTATCTGGCATTAAGAACTAAGTTGCACCAAATTCTCACCAAACGAAGCATCATCTTGACCAGCAGAACAAATCAAGAATACTCTACTACAAATTTGAGACTTTGTCGAAACTGCCAGCATATTTTACCAACGATCTCCAACTTCTGTCTTCGGAAAGTAACTTCTACTTCCTGTCTTTGCAAGAAACCCACCTTTTTTGCTGCTGCTGGCCTCGAAGTCGTGCAGCGGGTTGAGGGGTGATGACGGCGAGTGGGTTCCCTGAGCTATGTCTCGGGGTCCTCCAGCTTGCTCTACTGGAGACAGACTGTCCTGAGTGCGTCCTCAGCATCCTTCAAGTCCCCATCTCCTGCCCCTCCTTCAAGCTAGGAGGGGTTGGCGGTGTTCTCTTGGGATAGGTGCAGTGGCAGGGAGGACTTGGTCAGGCTGGGATTGGGCGTGGGTTGGGGAGTTTGGGGGGGCCGCTGGGTCCGCATTTCATAAATATTAATACAGAGTCCTCCCTCTCCAAATGGGTAGATTCTTTAATTTTGTTAGAGGGGGAAGTGCTTTATTCACTTAATGGCTTTTATTAGTGCCCGGTCTTCAACTCTTTCATTAGCTAAAGTGCTGCTATAATTTACAGGGTAAAAGGGGGTGGGGAAGAGGCGGTTTCTGAAGAGGTTTCATCCTGCTGCTGCTGGACAAGCAGGCATTTCCCTTAACCACTACCGTTTCTCCTAAAAATGGCCACTTTCACAATAAGAAGTGCAGAACGTCAATGTTAAATACACATATAATAGCAACAATAATAGCAACCTCGTCGAGTCATTTTAGAAGTGAGCATGTTGTATCTGTTTGTGGCCATGCAAAACAGTCCAAGAGCCCACACAGTAGTAGAACCCTTTGTTGGGTTAGTTAAACAGTCTTTATGAATAAAGATTTCAGTCTTTCTACATCACATTTACTCACTTATGCACTGTCTCGATCTGCAGTCACTGGTTAGAATCTGGTCTTCAGTTACAAAATGACCACTTTACTAGTCGTAGGTTGCAACATATGAACATTAGAATAATTGTAGCTTTGGGAAATGCTCCCAACTCTGATAAAACGTTCTTTATTCTGTGTGGAGTCTTGTTAGTTGCGAACAGCTGGTGTAGGATGTCCCCAGACTGCATCTGAGTAAGTGAACTGATTAACCTGAGTGGCCGTCCCAACCATAGAGAGGGGGCTGGGCCACCAGCCTGCATAACTGCCTTCATCATCAATGTCACATAAATTACTTACCAGGACAGAGCTCTCACATGAGACTGTGAGTTAGCCTGAAGTGGTTTTAGTATTGCTGCAGCTCGTTTCAGCGGTTTGAGGGAGACCATGACATTAGTATGACATTAAAGGATGGAACAGTTTGATGATGCTGTGCGGAACACAAACACTGATAAGAAAATACTAAAACAAGTATTTTTCATTTTTGGTTTAGATTTTATTGCAAGCCTTAACCAACATTCAATATGAACTATTCATGGTGTTCGTACTGTACAGACTT
The DNA here is from genome assembly GCF_900634795.4 of Betta splendens. NCBI lineage: Eukaryota > Metazoa > Chordata > Actinopteri > Anabantiformes > Osphronemidae > Betta > Betta splendens. The sequence continues at coordinate 4,263,615 of NC_040892.2, read as the reverse complement.
TAAAATGTGACACTTGGATTCATATTTTTTTAATTAGAGCAAAAACTGAAAACCACAACACAGAAGCTCTGACATTACTTCATAATTTACTGAGCAACTGTAAAAAATATCTTGTGATACTCAGGTCATGCAGTCAATTAAGGCTCCTTTTACTTTTTCACCAGCTGGATAACATCTTCATCCTCCATCACATGGTCCTTTCCCACCTTCTGAGGATTATGTTTCACAGATGATCCCCACACAAGAGCACTAAAGGAAGAAAGCATTTTTAAAAATCTGCATCAGCAATGGAAAAAAGACGCAGTACAGCTCATGCACCAATCCACACTCACCATAAAACAACGATGCATACTATTTCTTCCACTATACCTCATAATTCAGATAAATCCAAAAAGGACCCTTTACTTATAGAGGTTACGTGTGACACTATTTGACCAGTCCATTTGCTGGGGGACAGCTGATGCTCAGTATTGACTGACTGACAATCTTGGCACTTCCATTAGGAGATGGTGGTGCAACGCATCATCTCAAATTCAAATTCAAATGCTTCGATTAATGCTTACTTAGCTTATCACTACGAATGAAAGTAATGGCAACAATTAAAGTGGCCGTGTGGTTTTGCAGCTCAGTGTCTTAACCAGGATTACAATGTTGGAATGTTAAGAAATGGAAAATAAGTCAGGTGTAAAATAAACAAGATAAATCCTATTACAGACATTATTACCACATTAGACATTAAAAAAGGCAACATTCATTCACACCAGATGAGAATATGATTGTGCTGAAGCAGCTGTCCGATAAAAACATGGAAAATGAAATGACTTTACAGTTTATAAGCTTAAACACATCGTTATGAGATTAAAAGAAAACAGCAGGGTTACTCTACACAATATAATGTGAAGCACTTATAGCTGATGTGTAATACTTACTACTTGAATTCTTTGATGAGGTTTTTATGAATCTTTAAGCAGAAATCCTCAACTGCGGTTCGTTCATCAGGAAGTACAACAGGAGATGTGTAATCAGGAAGTTGGCCCTTGGGTTTTGTGTAGCTGGAATTAAAAAACAAACTTTTCAAGGTGACCACACAAAAAGGTTTCTAGCATTTAGGTTACAGCTGAAGCGGCTATGTGCACTTACATGCGAACAAGCTTTAGATAGTCCCACATCTTCTCCAGCAGGTCATCAAAGTTCCAGCGGTGGTGGGCAGAGATGGGTACACAGTGGGGTACCTTATAGATAATGTCAAGCTCCTCGATGGAGATCTGATCAATTTTGTTGAGCACATAAATGCACGGGATGTAGACCCTGATGAGAGACAAGAGGGTGAAATTTCTGCACAATCAGCAATGAACAATACACTGATGTGTGTCTTTTTCCCTTTCATTTAACTTTCCTAGTAAAGATAAAAAAATAATACAAGGTTAACTAATGTGTGTAGGCAAGTATTGACTACAATATCATCAGCTATATGAAATTAAAAAATACCTAAATAATTCCATTTTAATTTATTAAGAATTTAAATGCGTTTTGCTATCTTGTTTCATTCTGGCCCCGTCATACAAGCCTAAACTCTGTGACTCTGTTTCTGGAGCCTCATGCAGCTTATGCAGCTATCCTGCTTGATGCTGTGGTAATCTCCTGATTTTAAGTAAGAGTTGATATTGCTTAAAAAGAGATTACAAAAAAGGCACAGCCTATATGGTAAGAAAAGAATACTGCATTTCTAAATGTAACTGCTTTATTGTAGTGGGAAGGGAATGGAATGGTAAATTCCTAAAGGCCACACCCTTTGGGAATGACTAAGGAAGTCCCATTCTGGCACTTCAGCAGCTTACCGATTTCCCTCCACCACATCAATGAGGTCATCAGCTGTAGAGTCACTGCGCAAAGTGATGTCGGCGTTGTGGATCTTGTACTCCGAAAGGATACTCTTAACCGTTTCAGCATCAAGCTCACTTTGTGCACACTAAAGAAAGAGATGAGGACAGGAATAGTGTTCATCAACAGAGTACAGCATAATAATAAAAGCGAAAACACTTCATGAATTATTTCATCACATTAATTTCACACTGTACTATTTGTATTACACTTTTGACATACAAAAATTCCATAATGTATAGTGTATTAAAATATAAATTTTATAAATGAATCGTACTAGACATACAATGACAATCAACAGACACACAGACAAATTGCTGATATTCTGCAAAGAAGAAGTGTACTTTCACACATGTCCAAAAGAGGGCAGGGGTGTTTCAGTATTTCTTACTGGGTAAAATGTTTTGCAGATCAGTTAGTACTTGTGATCAAAGGATTTAGAAATTTTGTTTAAATTAATGAATTTTCATGAAATGATCCATGATGAGATATATGACAATCAACTACAAATGCATCTGACAACTAAAATCCTGTGTGCCAATATAATGACAGCACTATATACCTGATTAATCATCATCTCAGAACGCTCTCTTTTAGATAATGTCATTTTGCTACTTTACTGGTAGATTGAATGACAAGTACACATTATACACACACGTAGAACGGTCCATTTCACAACAAACACCACCTTCACTCACCTCAGATTGAACAAAGAAAAAGACACATTCAACAAAAGGTTCAGCAGCTCAGTATTCCTGTGATACATACTGTAGCTGTAAAGTTGATGCCTCCTTTGTCTTTCTTCTTGAAGCCAATGTTAGGTGGTTGCTTGTTTAGTCGGATACCGAAGCCTTCCAGTTCATGTTCTATTAGTTTCTTATGACCAAGAGGCTTCAGCACATCAAGGACTATCAGGATTAGGTTGCAGGTTCGAGCCACTGAAATAAAAATAGGTTGTTGCACAGTGGGTGAACCAATAACAAAATTTCTGTACTGAATATAGCATCACTTACAAGTAAGAATAATAAAAATAAGAAAAACTTTAATAGTGCCATAGTGGAGAAATTGCATCACTTAACAGCACAAAGCACAATACAGAGAAGTAAGGTTTTACTTTTGCCTTCCCCCATTAAGAAGTCACCGGTATAATAATTTTATTTTGCAAATAAGGCTGTTTCACCACACACATCACACTTTACCTGCAATGACTTGCCTGCCCCTGCCCTTGCCATCCTTGGCCCCCTCAATAATTCCTGGGAGATCCAGCAGCTTAAAAGGAAGAAGGGAAGACTGTGAGAAAAGAAGGAACCCTTTTCAAACTCTTAAAAAATAATAAAAAATTCCCCTACCTGAATTTTGGCACCTTTGTAGCGAATCACTCCAGGAACTGTGGTAAGCGTAGTAAATTCGTAGGCGGCAACCTCAGAATACACACCTGCCAGGTTACTTAGCAGTGTAGACTTTCCAACTGAAGGAAATCCAACAAAGCCAACGCGAGCATCGCCCGTTTTAGCTACATCAAATCCTAAAACACATCAAACAAAAATTTGGATACAACTTAGACATAAAAAACAAGTCATAAACGATTTAAAGCCACGTTTTAAATAAACCTAGATAGAGTAGAAAGTTTTAGACAGTTTTACCTTCCCCGGTTCCACCACCACTGCCTCCTTTTGGTGTGATGAGTTCCCTTCTCAGTTTGGCCAGACGTGCTTTGAGCAGACCCAAGTGGTGAGCTGTGGCCTTGTTCCTCTGTGTCCTGGCCATCTAGGAATAATGATCATAGAACATGCCGTTATATCTCATACCTGTACTTTAAGTGGCATTTATAAACAAGAGTTTATAAATCACAAATACTCCAATTACTATAAATGTGAAAAACTGAAAATATGAGACACATTTCAGAGGCTGGAAAATTATTGTGCCAAAAATTAAAGATCAAAATACGTGAAATATTTACTTGATTCAATTTTCACACATTTAGCAAGATGTTAACCCAAATGTTGGCTAATCTGAAACGTTAAGCTTTGACAACTTTTTAACAAAATTGATTGATTTTAATAAATATATCATAACATTTCAGTTTTACACAACAAAAACAAATCGAGAGTGACAACAAATAATGCACAGGCAGTAACAATGACGTGACTTTATCCAGGTAGATAAAGGTCCACTGTTCATCTGGCCTTCTAATACCAGCATTACTGTTGAGGCATTTTAACAAAGCACTGAACTTGATGGTGAACTTATTGGTAACGCTACCTATTAACACGTTGTCGCTATTTTTTTCAAATGTTTAAAGATCATTTATGGACCATGGAACAGGGAGCAACAAAAACATTAACAGGCGTGTCAACGGTCAAACCGCATCTTTGCTAATAACTCAAAACAGTCACCGTCCAACTCATAACACATCTGTAAGTTACACTGTCACACGAAGCAATATTCAGATATACACTGTAACGTGTCCAGGAAGTTTAATGCCAGGCCAGATGTGAACGCCAGGATAACTAGGATTCGTTAGCAACTAGCTAGCCCTTAGCTAAAACGTGCCTGATTCACAGGGTGAGTCTACTTTTCTAATTTTGCCTTACCTCATTTTCAATCTCAGCTATTTTGGCGAGTATACTCATGGTGGCGGCAAGCTGTGGGTACAGTCAGTGTAAACGAATAAAGCTGAGAATATTCTATACGCAAAGTGGCAAAGTAGTTTAGCTAGCGCACAGCTCCACACCACGCAAGTGCCGCTACGCGTTCGTTCACGCGGATTCTCGCGATTACTGACATGTTCTAAGTGTGCCCGAAGTGTTGCCTGACAGGACAAGATTGTTATTATTACTGTATTGTTTCTGAACTACTCACCACAGGTTACAGGATATTTCAGTGGTTTTCACCAAATAAAACATTTATCTGAAAATATTTCTGACGTGTTCATAAAACCAGTTTCATATTAATCAGAAAGGATCTGATTTCCAGGGTTCGTTCCACTGAATCGTTAGGTAATATTACTCAATAAAATACCGCTAAATTTGTCATATAGTACATTATTTTCTCACATTTTCAGAGGATGAGCAGTAAAAGTAAGTTTTTACACCTAATTATTATATCTTGGAATTTAAAGTGTAAAGTTATTGTATAGCAGAGAAAAATACAAGCAGACACGTTAAACCAAATAAACTTAATTCCCACATAGTGAAAAACAACATAGGCTGTTCAATTGTATTTTCACTATTTATTTTTTGAATCGCATACAGTATAATCTCTCTTTGTTTTCTATGTTGCTAAAGTTTGTGGACTGAGCATCATCATCGTCTTCTATCATCTGGTGGGCTGTTTGAACACGACCAGTGCTGCTGACTAACCCATGCTATGCTGAATGTTAAAAACGTGGCATTGTCCATATATTAATACTAATACCTCTGAAAGATACTTTTTATTGGCCACATTTAGGTATTCCATACAATTATTTAGAAATAGACTGAATAGACAGAATAAACAAAATATTTAAATTAATTCTGTGACACTTAAATTCCGAAATGTATTAAATATCAGCCAACAGAAGTTGATTTACCATTTCTGCTCTTGACGTCGCATTGTTGCATCTATTGCATTCCATAGTGTCAAAAATATATTTGATTAATAAACCAATTTATAAATCTGTCTATAATAGAATTAAATAAAATACGATTAGACTACTTTATGTTGCATCTTAACTCCAGTCTAGGATGTATGATACCGTATGCTAGATATGCTGATATTGTCGTTTCTGACTTCCCCATCGTTGTTTGTGGAGCTGTAGGAGGTGTGCTTGTCCTCATCAGTTTATATAAAAATAGGCATTTTCTTTTTAAAAGGTAGATGCAGTGTCACCAAATTGTTGTTTAGCATGTCATGTTGCCCAGCTGGGGTGTCAGGAAGCATAAATAGCACAGGGAGGAAGAACAGGAGGTGAGACACAGCAAGACAAGGAGTAATTATTGTGATCACTCAGTACATTTCAGTAGGTCGCCACAGGTTTAAGTTAATGCTTCTTTGTGAATAACAGAAATTGGCTTTGACTTGATTCATCAACATTAGTCACAACTTGAGAATTGACAATAATAAACCCATGCCCAAACATCTCAAATGTTCTTCTTTTAATGAGCAACGCATCTTTATATCATATGTCAGTCATCATTGAAGTGCATTGTTTAAAAAGTAAGTGCAAGTACAGATTCTGATGCATTCATTTTGACTAGAGGATTAAATTACTTGAACTGTCGCCCCAAAAATAGTCATTCTATCAGGGCACTCTGCAAAAAGAAAACTGCTATAGTTGATGCTGTTTCTAACCTAAAAGATATATGCTTTGTTCCTCATTTCAAGCTCTTTAAGTTATCTCTGAGTGACAGTGTGTTTGAGCGCTTTTCATCTGCCTTGTGTTCTCGGTTCACTCCAGTCCATCAAACATAGCACTTTCCTCAATATCACTGTCATGCTCCCTGACTGACTTCTCTGTGGTTCCTCAGTTTGCTTTGAGGAACACAGTGACTGAATCAAGCCGGCAGAAGCACAAAGTCTGTGGGAAGCACTATTTTAGTGCAATAATTTCACACTTAAACCTAGCTACCTCTGCATAGAGATGGAGAAGAGTTCTCATGAAAGCTCCATCGATAGGCCTCCTAGTGTTTACTGAGGGACACGCCATTATTGGTGGTCATATCACTGGAGCAAGGATAACAACATCTTTTGAGGTAATAAAAAACACATAACAGCATGAAGTTATCCACTAAAATGCTTTGTCCCCAGTGTCTTGGATTCTGTCATCAGAATTTCGGATATTATTTATTGAAACCATAAGGCTTTACGATAAATGCAACTCAGCCATATGATGGCAAAAGTCTTCTGTGGAAGGATTCCCCTTGGACTCTAGCTGCTCTCGGAGGAGGTGGGCGGCGCCGTGGAGGACGATCTCCGTCGGGACACTGACTGTGAGCGCTCGGGACTGTGTTTGTCATAAGGCTGGAGCTGCACCTCCAGGAAGTCTCTGTGCTGCTGGCTGATGACCTGGCTGATGAGTCCTGGCAGCGCCTGCAAGTTGCTCAGTAGCGTCTCCAGCTTCGTCTCCAGCAGAGCAATCCTCTTCTCCATGTCCTCGCCTCTCTCGTTCAAGTCCGATATCATGTCATACATGATGTTCTGTGTCTGGAGCGGGGGAGAGAAAACACACTTAACGTCATCATTTTCCAACTTGGTGTTATTTTGGGTGTTTAACATGAAAAGTGTGCCTGTGTCTAATATTAGGACACGTAATGAATACAAACTCATGGTATTTAATACTTCAGTAAATGTACAAGTAAACGTGTACAACATTATCAGACCAGTCTGAAACAGTTAAAAGCTCCACATTAGGAGTCCATTTCTTCATACATCCTGTTCTGTTAACAGAATACAAGAAGAGCAGCTGTTAACTGCCACACACACACACACACACACACGCACACACGCACGCACGCACGCACACACACACATATACACACTCACACACACACACACAAACGATTAAAGCACATGTTTCAAGTGTGTCCTAAAAAAAGCAACCTCACTGTGACAGATAGAGGACAACATCCGCAGTCACTGGAATGTATTGTATCATGTTTCCTTTTTGCTTGCTAGAAACACAGAGTCTTTGAAGAGATCCACTTTATTGCACTAATTAGAATTCCAGCGCCGTATATCAGCTTTTAATTGCCTTTGCTACTATTGCTATAGAAAAAGATTAGTTTAGCTGCGCTAGTTTTGGGTAAGTGTACAGTATATGGCCTGTTTAAAACCTAATGCAGGTGCAGAACAGAAGTATGTAAAAACCTTTATGACAGGTTATGTTTGCACACAAGCATCATCTCCTTGACCTTGAAGGGGCAGCAAAAGTGGATGCTGACTTTGCATGATGCTCTTTTGATGCATCAACCATTTGCTTGCAGACCTTTAATATTGCACGGCAGCTGCTGTTTTGAAACTCCAGAGGTGGAGTCTTCAAAAACAGTCAACAGCGCACTGAGAAATCTGTCATATTCTATATGAGGAGTGGAACTGATGCTGCTGGAGGGCGCTTTCAGAAATATTATTCAGCAAAGGACTAATAATCCCTGGCAGCCCAGAGGTGATGCCATCCATCACTTGGCCTGTCCTGTTTTGACTTAAGGTGGGAATAATGGGACGGGTTGTTTATGTGAATCGGAGCAGACTAAAGTCGCATGGCCACTACTCAACATGACAACTAGAAGACATTCAACATGGCTTTGGTAGCGTTACTGTATCCAAAAGCTTCATCTGTATTGTTAGAAGAAGGAATAAAGTACAGCACAAAAAATAGATCCTTAAAGTGGTGAGCGTACATGAATAAAGGATGAATATGATGGTGGATAATTATTATATGAGTATCTGTGGTTATTATAGCTTCTCCTTTACACCAAACTAAACCTCAAACTGAGACTATGCACCCGTTTCTGGAAAAGAAGTGCAGAAGAAGAGAGCAAGAGCGGTGCGTAATTCAGCTCGAATGGAAAAGGGGAGGAAAATAATTGCAGTGAAGCAATGTTAAAGGCGTGCGTTACCTGCGTTTCTTTAAATAACCACAGCAAACAGAAGCACAGATAAGCATTAAGAGGGCAGATTATGATCTGAGGAGGTTCACGCCGCTCTGCAGTGGCCACGCATGTGCCGGTGATCTTGATCATCCACTGACAGCAGGCAGTGACTGTGGCATCACCGCCCTCTTATGGCTCCAGAGCAAAAGAGCCACAGGAGTGGAACCTTATTCAGAGCAGCATCCTGTCGCTCTGCGCGGCTTTATAGCACGAGGCGCCTGGGCAATATTAATATAGCATTCATGACACGCTGGCCTGAATCCACTTTGACTGCCGTGTACTACTGAACGCCTTCAATGCCTTTCTGTCTCCTCTCCCTCTGCCTTTGCTTCTGGCTGAATCATCAGATCACAATGTGTCTCCCTTCCCAGGTTACTGTTTCTGCTGCGTCAGGCTGGCGCCTTGCCTGGTCTTTCCCTAAGGTTTGTCAACTTCTGTTTAGTGCATCTGGAGACGAACATCGGAGCACACATAAAGTGAGATATGCACTGGATTTTGCATACACAAGTGTTTCTTGTTACTCTCATTCAGTAATTTTCAGGAGAACGCATCCCTGGGATGGATATTTACAGTTTAGAATAAAACAAAGTTATTATTTTACACCCAGAAGATTCAAAGCTTAGGCGAGTGCAGTCAACCAGAATCATAACACAAATATATTTTTAATAAACCCTTGGAAAGCCTGTCTGTTTATTTGACACCTGTAGACTTTGATTGTATTAAAAAGCAAGCCTAACTTACCCAGCATGCATTGCATTCATTCACACAGAGGATAGTATTCTGACCTAAGGTACAATGCAGCAGGAGACTGTTAGTCTATCTTACCTTAGCAAGGTCCACTAGTGAGTTTGCTTGGTCATTCAGCTTGCGTTGCTCCATTTTAACACTTCTCAATCTGAACACAAGACCATTCAGAACCCAGTGGATTAACGCGGGGATGACTGTCTGTGTCACGTTGTGCACACACAGAGGCATACGCACGGAGGACACTCCCAGGACATGCACAGGATGTGTGGAGAGAATGCAGGGATTGCAGGGGTCGGTCTGATTGGTTGAGCTGCATGCAAGTGGAAAGGAGATCACGGAGAGGGGAGAGCTGCCACAGAGGACAATGAGACCCGCTCTACGTCCCACTCAACCAATGCATGAACACCGGGTAAGAGAGCAGCGCCCATACAGTAAACGGCACCTATCAAGCGATAAGAGGTTATAAAATGGGAAAAACGGCCCGGGGCTGTATTTGCAGATCGTCTGCAAAAATCCCCAAATTTTAAAATCAAACTTACCAACTTCATAACATGTGCTTGAACATTTCCTACGCAGTTTTAAATGGCCTCAGGGCAGCTCTAGAACGCCAAGGGTTTAGACCACCCATGGCTTGAAGATATTAAAATACAAATATTAATTTACCGGAGTCACCCACACATACTACATGACACAACAACAACATAAGACCCATGTTTCTGATTTTGATATCACAGTAAAGACAAACCCCTTAACTAAAAGACATGAATGCAGTTCGAGTGGGAGGGGATCGTTAAGTCGTGGACCTGGAGGCAAATAATAATGAAGACTGAGAGGAGATTTAATGGGCCCTTGGGGATTGTGCTAATTAGCTGACACGCACCCATTCTCATGCAGTGCAGGTTCATGTTTCTGTTTCCTGAAGACAGGCAGATGTGGAGCGGAGATGACAGGCTAAACCAACAGAGGGTGCCACAGGAGTCTAAAGAAAAAGTCCTCAGAGAGGCTGGGCACAGGACAAGCTCCACAGAGAAAGTGGGAGAAACTATTGCATAATAGCAGATTGATTATTAAAAACAAGGAGGTCGTTTGCCCCAAATGGCGAAAGATAATCGGCCATTAATGTTCAATGGTTTCGAAGTTGATGGGAGACCTGTTAGAACTACACATTTCACAGTTGGACGACCAGAAGCCGTCGCGTGGGGTCGGGGAGTGGGGCAGCACAAGGTCAGGCCTGCTCGGCCCGTGCTCCATTCTCTCCTCCAGTCAATCACTCCTCGTGGGCAGTGGCGCTTTTGAACGGACACTCTAAATCTACTTGCAATTCATCAGTGGGGAAACGGCTGCACTAAGCTCTTCAATACTCCACTAAATCTGTTGGGCCAATCTCGGTTAGTGCAGCGCCATATTTTTTACCCTCCGGACTTGCTTCCTTTGTCGTCGGCCCTGTTACTTCATTGTGTAAAGAAAATGCAGGTTCTCGGGTGTAATGGACAGCTTACTGCCTGTCATGTACTTCTGCTGTAGCTGCCGCTCAGCCGTGGCCCCCGGGGGCCGACGGTGGCTCTGCCCCCTCCTTTCTTTCAGGTCACTTTCCCGTTTCTCCAGTCCACTGATCACCGCGCTAACGAGCGCTCACTGCCTGTTTCGTCGCCCTCATTCCCACTTCAACCTTGCGGACGGGAGCGGACGGGATTCCCGAGGGGGAAACGGCACCGAGACACTCGACTTAGCAGCTGTTATTGCGGGGCGTTATCGCACACACAACATGCAACACGATGCCGGCGCAGCCACACAGCGTCGCTCCAACGGCCTCCGTGTGTTCCACCGGTGCCTATCGCTGTCATCTCTGCGCTAATTCCTCTTAGCGCGGAGATGCGTGACAGCCGCGTGTTCCCCTGATTAGCATGAACCAGAGCAGTGTCGTCCGGCGGGGAAACGGAGGAAATGTGGCTGCAAATGTTGGAGTTAACGGTGGTTCCACAAGCCGAAAGATGACCCCGAGCCCTGATTTGTATGAGCTGTACAACATGACCTGAGGCAGGTTATAAATGATAAGCTGGTGCTACTGCGGGCCTGGCTGCTGTAGAGCTCTAGTTGTCATCCTTCGGTATGGAAGGCACAGTTAATTGGAGTTTAATCAGTGGCTTTCTGATTAAAGATCAAATTCTCATCACATCCATGCAGAAATGGAAAGAAAAACACCCTCCATCACTGATAATTGAAATTCACTTGATGTGCATCTGTGGGTGTGTTTACAATGTGCTGTAAATGTCTGATACCTATAAATAAGGCATGAAAGGTTTGTGCAGTACAACGCACAGTCGATATGTGTGACAATGGGAGGCTGTGGTGCGTTCTATCAAATTGACTCGCCACTCAAGCGAACAGACGCCCGATAACCAGAGGCTAGCATGAAGAGATCTGGCGTTATTATGACGGTGTGGCGTGAAGCAAACGTCGGGACGCTGTCATGGCATGAATTTCACTTATCAAATGAGGGAGCGTTGGTTTTTGGTCACATTATTGGGTTGGAGGACAAGCTCTCGTTATGCATGCACACAACAGGTCTGCATCTACGTGTGAGGCGAAGACTTACTTTCGAGCTCTATTGCATTGTGTTGACACAAACAGGAAAAAAAGGAAACATGAGGTAGACAAATGAATTATTACAACATCAGAGAACATATTCAGATGGCAAAATGTGCTGGCTCAAGTCCGGCTGCTGTAACCTTCATCGTCTGACGACCGTCTGAGCGTAATCCCTTTTATCCCACGCGAGCCCTGCTTATCAGCCATTCAGCAAATCAGAACAACAATAAGCGAGTAAACGCTCCCCATCACAAACAGCGCCTCAAAGCATCTACGGCCCCGTTCAGCAGCTGTTGCTGCATCCTCAGCTGTGGCCGATAACGACGTGTGAGTGACTTCCACACCGTGGGAGGAAACAGGCTCGCTGGCGTCTGACGGGACGTTGACTATCGCCTCGAGACAGGGCAGGTTCGGCCGTAGGCTTTTTGCAGCCCTTCACACGAGTGAGGCTGCTTTGTCTCAGCTCAGCCTGTGTCCCTGAACACACCACCTCTGGACAAACCAAAGGTATCAGCACGCTGTTCTTGAGCAGGATGTGACTTTTCCCCAGTGAACCGGGGTCTGTATAGATTTAGCTTTAGCTCCAAGGGACTTCCAATATTAGGCCGTCCTGCGGAGCAGGAGGCGGACGCGAGACGTTGTCATCGCCGCTGCAAATTGCTCGACTAGGACAGCGAGGACGTAATGAGTCGACAAAGCAACCGTGACAAGAGGCCATTAAAGTGCACACATCTAGATGCAGGTTGCAGCAGCAGACGCTTGATGCGTTCCTATGCCCTGTAATTAAGCATCCTAATGTCTGCAGAGCACGAATGTACATTAAAAAGATTCATGAGCAAATCAAACACAGGAGACCACAAAGACCCGTACACATAAAAACATGGGAAGCAAATAAACACACAAACAGGACACTTAACCTAATTACAGAGCTGCATAACCAAATTATTGTACATTGAGTTACTTGATCTAGTTATTTTTACAAAATTATTTCCCTGTTACAGACTAGATGCACTTGAAGCACTGCAGGTTGTGGAAAAACAAGAGCGAAGCGGCGCTAAAATCGATACTGTTTTGCAGTTAGGTAGCAGTCGCGGGTCCCCGGGGACCCACTAAAACACTAGCTGACAGGTGAGCATCTGAGCGGCCCCTAGAAAAGTAGAAACCCAGAAATGTCAGGCCTGAGGCCGGCCTGACGTCCGACTGAGCCAAAGAGCCACGAGAGCCGATTTGACAGCAAAACGCGGGATAAATCAGGAACAATATGAGACTTCAGGATCATTGAAATGGGCTTTGTCCTCTAGACTCTTACGTTATGTCCGTTTCATACTGACACGCTCCTCCAGCGTACAGTGTCTGTGAACAGCTCTTTATGACACCTGTCCAGTGGTGTGAGGCGTTAAATGTGCCCTGGGTTAAGCTGTTGCTACAGGTGTCAAACAATTCAGATTTCAGGTTGGTGAATGAACCCCCCCCCCCTCCCCTCGTCGCGTGGTACCTACTGGTGAATGGCTTGGAGGAACTTCCTCTGGTGCTTCCTGACTCTGGCGTGGTCCATCTTCCGCACCAGTTTGGTGTTCTTGTAGATGAGCCACGTCTCCCTGAGAACGTTCGCAGCTGTGTTTTTCACCTGAGGTGCCACAAGAAACGCATATTCGTGAGCAGGAAGCGAGAACCTTGCTGCAGAAACGACCGAGGCGCCGCCCACGTACTCTTTTTGTTAGCTGGGTGTCCATCATAAAATTGTGGACGTGTTTTTCCGCTTTGGTTAATTCCAGTTTCTTCGCCACCACGGCCACCACCAACGCCGTGCAGCCGGCGCCCTGTGAAACACAGGAACAGACATGAGGAGCATCTGCCTGGGAGCTGCTTGACATCATAAACCACTATGTGCTTCTCACCATGATGCCTGTCAGGAGGCAGACGCCTTTCCCACAGTATGTGTTTGGGACTATATCCCCGTATCCAATGGTAAGAAACGTGATTGAGATCAACCACATGGCTCCTAGAAAGTTGCTGGTTATGTCTTGGTTGTCATGGTACCTGTGATAAATAATTGATGTTATAGGTCGACTAACCTCAACCCACGTGCACTAAAAAAAAAGGCCCGGGTTCAGTTTTTCATGCTGATCACCTCTCGCAAGCTCTCACAGTCCACGCCGCGATGATCCACAGCGAGATGGTGAAGACCAGCAGCACGGTGCCGGGGCAGATGGTCATGAGCGTCTTCATCACGAAGCGCGTGTTGAAGTTGATCTTGTTGAGGGCGCCGATGCTGCGGGACGAGGCGTCCGTGAAGAGCTTGCTGTGCAGCAGCATGACGCGGGCGATGAGGTACAGCCGCAGGAACATGGGGATGGACAGGATGATGTCCACGTCCGCGTCCGTCTTGGACGGCACGTAGGTGTAGGCCAGACGCGCCGTCCAGGTGAAGGTGTAGTTCCCTGGGATGGGGTGGATGGCGCACACCAGGATCTCCAGGCAGATGAAGAAGATGCGCTCGTACGTCATGGCTATCCTCCAGTCGTCGGCCGCGTTGTCCACCATGAAGAGCTGCGGGCAACGGGAAGTGATTAGAGCCATTAAACCAGGAGTCACAAATAGCCTCAAGATGATAAATCATATTTGTATCAGTCACACTTTTAGAGACATTAGCTTTTGTTTCTTTCCCTCCGTTGAGCATTTTAGATCAATTCCATTCATAACGGACTGAAATCCATCGGACGCCGGGCGTTGGAGCTGTTTTTCCTGTCGCACGTTCTCCCCTCGGCCGGTTTCTCTCGCTGCCTTCACCCTCTATGAATAACAAAACCGTACAGCCATCTTCAGCTTCAAAGTGTTTTACTGATGACAACATCTGCCACCTCCACATTAGCATTATGTCCTGGTCGCCTGGCCACCCTGACCAGAAGGTGGGCCGTCGCACCGGGGACTGCAGTGTGGGTGGATCTCAGCAGCCCTTATCAGTCTTCTCCACCCGGTCCTGTCATAGAGTGCAGCTTCCTCACACGCTCACCTCTGCCGCTGCTCCCTCCTCTCCGTCATTCTCTGCCTCCTCTTCATCATTTTCAATCCAATCTACAGCGATGGGGATTCACCGCTGAGCGTATTCACCCCGAACTAATGGCTGAGCCCATGCTTGCCATCATCAGCTTGTTCACAGGCATCTTAGATCATGCTTATGGTAGCAGATACATTATATCAATCTAAGTCCTCTCTGAGAATTTTATATTTCCTGCTCGGAGGCTGCAGATTAAATACTATCAAACAGAATTAGTATCTCTGCATTTGTCAAATAATTCTCCCTGACACTCGGCGCTGGTTTTCCCCCACAGCTGCTCCCGCTCTCCGGCCACTCCATCACCTCAAGGCCCCTCTGTCTGTGTGCAGGCCGTCACAGCTGGCAGCAGATATTTCACCAAACGTTGTCGTCAGCACAAACGCGCGCGGCTTCCTGGCGGCTGTTTTCGCCGCGACGGCCGAGGACCGTTTTTAAGGGGACGCCCGGAGAAGTGCACATGGCGGCTTTTTGTCTGGCGCCGTCTCACTACTGGAGATGGAAACGTACGCGTGGTGAAGAAACTCTGGGGAAGAAGAGCTCAGTCGTCGACTCTGCTCATCTTTTAATTTGTTTCACTTCCGTTTTTCAGAGGCTGCATCACTCTAGCAGAACAAGGTAATCTCAAAAATAAACATTGACTTTAAAATGAAACTGAGGACTGAGAAAAAACACTCAGCTCCCTCCCCAGCTCACCTGCCGTACGTGAAATATGTCGAGCAGGCAGTTTTTATTCTAAAGGAAATAAAAAAACAGGTCCCCACACACACTTCTTGGCTTCACGCCAACTAGTCTCCACTTAGTTTAATTTGAAGTTTCTCATTATACAGTAGAAGCTAAAACCAGTGGTGCTGGTGCTGGTGGGAGGTCGGATGCTTGTAGGACCAGTGACCTATATTGTAAATTTAATGCTATTATGTTCGACAGTTTGTAAGACACTCATTCACCACTGCATCAGCAAACCTCACATTAGCGCCCATGAGCCAAATATGTCCACCAGCTGCTAGAAATACTGTCTGACAGCGACCGCAGCCCATCAAGCAGCACCAATACACGTCCCTGAACAATGGCTACAACCGTCCACAAAGGCTCCGCTGCTGAAAAGCTACAATCAAAGTCTCACCAAACACAAAATGCACATGAATTAAGCTTTCAGAGGCCGTTGTTCATATCAAATGAGAGGCTCTGAGCTCCTTTAACCAAGTGACACGTGT